>NC_092696.1:4698050-4998050 GCF_964275005.1 Diadema setosum | reverse complement strand
AGTGAAAAGCTTTGGTGTAATTCACAATGGAATGAGTGATCATTCGATTAGTACTATGATTTGGAAGTCTGATATTTTGTTTTCTTCAAGAACTGTAAATTTCAGAAGCCGGAAAAATTAAAACATTGATAACTTCAGAATTGATATTCACAACCAACCGTGCGAACAGATTAGAGATTCTGAGTCTATCGACCAGGCTGTTGAATTATAGCAGAATTTGTTTTTAAATGTTGTAGAAAAACATATGCCTCAACGGTGTAAAAGAGTAAAAGATAACTTTTCACCTTGGTTGACTTTTGATATTTACAGACTTGTGAAGAAACGAGATAAAGCTAAAAAGAAAACATATAAATGTAAAGATGGAAATATGATGAATGAGTATCGAAAGTTACAAAATAAAGTTACAGCGGAAGTTCTGAAAGCAAAGAAAAAATGTTATGTCGATAAATTCTCCCAAAGTAGTAAAAATTCCAGATCTTCTTGGAGTTTGTTGAAATCCGATTAGAAATCTGATAGTTCAGTCCACGTGCATTCTGATAACCTCATTGAAACTGCCGATCAATTTAATGAATTTTTCGCTACAGTGGGAAGCGCTTTAGCACAGCAAATTCCTGATGCACCTTTTATTTACAAAAAAGCTAGCTCTGAAATTGATAAATTTGAATTTACTTTAGTTACGGATAGTGAAATTTGTAAAATCATTCGTAATTTGAAAGAGGTTAAATCCATTGGTTTTGGTAAGATATCTGTTTATATGCTGAAATTATGCGATTTTGAAATATCACACAGTATTGCTGACTTGATTAATCTGTCTCTGCTAAGTGTAAGTTTGCCAGGCCATGGAAAAGGGCAAAAATCATTCCAATCCATAAAAGCGGACAGATTATCCCTGAAATTATCGACCTATTTCAATTTTGTCGCGTGTTTCAAAAATTCTCGAACGAGTTGTTCAAAAACAGATTTCTTGCACAAAAACAATATTCTGACGTCCGTGCAATCTGGTTTGAGACCACAACACTCAACTATTACTACCCTTATGAAAGTCACGAATGACTGGCTCCATGCAATTGATAGAAATGAATATACTGGGGCTGTTTTGTCGACCTCAGAAAAGCTTTCGAAACAGTGAACTGTGATATACTAATGAAGAAGCTTAAGGAAATGGGCACTGATGGTACTCCCGGTGCTTGGCTGAGAAGTTTATATGACGGACAGAGTCTGCCCAAGAGTGATCAGCTCGTTTTCAACTCGTTAAGAAACACCTAGATAAATTACAAAAATTACAGAATTATATTAAGATTACAACCCGATTCTCATGTTTCTGTTCTTGAAATGCATAACGCTTTAAACTGGCAACTCTTTGATCAAAGAAGATATCATCACTCTCTTACCTTAATGTATAAGATAATGAATAATTTAACCCCTTCTTATTCAAAAGATGAATTTGAAATTGCAACTCATTCCTACCCCTCCCGTTTTGGACAAAAAATAAGACTTCCTAAACCTAGAACTGAATATCTAAAGAAATCATTAGAATATAAATATGCTAAGGAAAATATTGACCTTCCCTTGGATATTAAAGTTTCCCCCAGTGTTTATAATATATTTAAATCTAAAATAAGTATGTTTAAGCTCACTGGCAAGTTGATTTATTTATTTTTTTGATGAAAAAGAGTTATTACAAAATTATTTTGAATTAGTACACGTTATTGTAAGTTATGATTTATTATTTTCCCCTTCTCTTTCCTTTGTATCCTTTTATTTTGCTATTTGCTCGTATCAACTGTAATATGCGATGTTGTTTTTTTTTCTTTCTCTCAACCTATGTATTTCAAATATGTCCATGTTTACAAGTTATGTATTTCACAATTTCACATTGTATTTGTGTAATTTCCATGTTCTGGTCCCCATGGAAACCAGCGATGCCATTTTGGCATCGCTGAATATGGGCCATCCAGCCGTTGTTGTTTTTATACGGAAAATAAAATTCAATCAATCAATCAAAAAATGTGTACTGACCGTGTGTTGTAACGGCAAACTTTTCTCTATCCTGTTCCGCTTACTTTCCCAGATCGATCTTGGTGAAGAATGTAACGTCCCCTATATCCCAAACTAGTTCATCCATAGTGGGTATCGGTTTCCTGTCTAGCACCATTACAGCGTTCAAGGGGCGATAATCAACATAAAATCGGGTTATGTGTGGCGAGTGACGGGTAGGGCGACGCCGAGTTTTCAATAGGCGTTTTCACATCAGCCCGATGTCTCGAAATAGCGCGCTATTTTCTGACTTGGGAAATTAACCAGATCACGAAATAGCGCGCTATTTGATAACGTGAACACAAATTAACGCGCTAGTTGTATCGCTCTGATCGAGAAAACTTCTCGAGTCCAACTCGGGAAATTTCTGAAATAATGGGATAGTAGCGCGCTATTTGATAATGTGAAAACGAGTCGAGAAATTAGCGCGATGAATCCCATCATGCCTAGCGTGTGTGACCCGATCGACCGAGGCAAACTGCACACAAATCATGAGGAATTTTTGAGAGGGCACACACATTACTGATGCTGTTTGCACACACTCAGCTGTCGAATTAGCTATTTCAAAATTTTTAACTATTCGGGCTACCCCCTCTTCGGGCTGATGTGAATAAGAAATGAAATAGCGCTCTAATTCGCAATCGCGGAAAATATTTCGAGCTTGGATTTTTATCGGGCTGATGTGAAAACGCCTATGTATCGCTCTGATCGAGAAAATTTCTTGAGTCCAACTCGGGAAATTTCTGAAATAGCGGGATAGTAGCGCGCTATTTGATAATGTGAAAATGACTCGAGAAATTAGCGCGATGCATCCATCATGCCTATCGTGTGTTACCCGATCGATTGAGGCAAACTGCACACAAATCATGAGGAATTTTTGAGAGGGCACACACATTACTGATGCTGTTTGCACATACTCAGCTGTCGAATTAGCTAGAAAAAAAAATCGGGCTAAATCTCTTCGGGCTGATGTGAATAAGAAATGAAATAGCGCGCTGATTCGCAATCGCGAAAAATATCTCGAGCTTAGATTTTTATCGGGCTGATGTGAAAACGCCTAATGACTTCCACTATCAGCAATGCGCTGACTTCCTATTTTACTGCATGGTGCTTTATGGCCAGGAACGCATGTGACTTTTGGAATTCAAGTCTAAGCTGTGGACTACAGGCGTTTTCTCATCAGCCCGATGTTTCGAAATAGCGCGCTATTTTCTGACTTGGGAAATTAACCCAATCACGAAATAGTGCGCTATTTGATAATATGAACACAAATTAGCGCGCTAATTGTATCGCTCTGATCGAGAAAACTTCTCGAGTCCAACTCGGGAAATTTCTGAAATAGCGGGATAGTAGCGCGCTGTTTTATAATGTGAAAACGACTCGAGAAATTAGCGCGATGCCTCCTATCATGCCTAGCGTGTGCGACCCGATCGATCGAGGCAAACTGCACACAACTCATGAGGAAATTTTGAGAGGGCACACATATTACTGATGCTGTTTGCATATACTCAGCTGTCGAGTTAGCTCGAAAAAAAAATTCGGCCTAATTCTCTTCGGGCTGATGTGAATAAGAAATGAAATAGCGCGCTAATTCGCAATCGCGAAAAATATCTCGAGCTAAGCTTTTTGTCGGGCTGATGTGAAAACGCCTCATGAGGTCGATCCTTCAGAGTACATCCGTCAGGACATACCAAAATTCTTTAATTTCTCTCATTTCTCATTAGGCGTTTTCACATCAGCCCGATAAAAATCCAAGCTCGAAATATTTTTTGCGATTACGAATTAGAGCACTATTTCATTTCTTATTCACATCAGCCCGAAGAGAATTAGTCCGCATTTTTTTTCGAGCTAACTCGACAGCTGAGTATAGGCAAACAGCATCAGTAATGTGTGTGCCCTCTCAAAAATTCCTCATGATTTGTGTGCAGTTTGCCTCGATCTATCGGATCACACACGCTAGGCATGATGGGATTCATCGCGCTAATTTGTCGAGTCGTTTTCACGATATCAAATAGCGCGCTACTATCCCGCTATTTCAGAAATTTCCCGAGTTGAAGTCGAGAAATTTTCTCGATCAGAGCGATACAATTAGCTGGCTAATTTGTGTTCACATTATCAAATAGCGCGCTATTTCGCTATCGGGAAAATTTCCCAAGTCAGAAAATAGCGCGCTATTTCGAAACATCGGGCTGATGTGAAAACGCCTACTCTCTCGTTTATTCCAAACGAAGGAGAAGCTACACATAAAATTCCTACCACGTTGTCGCCGTCACGACTCTCTGTGACGTAAACTGTGTTTACAACCGCTAATGGTTTTGCATTAGTTTTGGATATTATTTTTGTCATCGTTTTGGTGGTCGAAGTCCTCTTTCTTGTCTTGAACGAATTGTCTGACCCACCTGCAGAATATGCGTGTTCGGTGATCTTCCCTTCTAGTGTGTATGGTCTCCTTCACTACATTAACACTTTGTAGGAAAGGGTTGGGAGGAGCAGCAATACACTGTGCCACTGCAGTCAAACAGCGTTTAGTTTCCCTGGCTTTGGCAGCGAAGTGCTTTTTTTTTTTAATCCAGCAAAAAGAAAAAAAATAGATAAATAAATGATAAAAAACACACATAGAATTCCCATGCTCGTTCTCCCGATGGTAATGCCCTAATGATGACTCTGAACTTGCATTCATTAAGTTGCTGAGATGCTAACACACGTTATAAGGTGCCCAGAATTGTTTACCGTCTGACCGATATGCGTTGAGTCACTTCACATCTCGCGTGGCGGCATTCGTGTAAGTAATCGCGTAGATAATCAAGACAGATAAATTTGACGTTGCAGTTTTGTCAACCCCCCCCCCCCGAAAAAAAAAGGTCCGTCAGATCGGAACAACAGCATTCCATGATAAGAGGAATGGCAGTATCCATGCAACAATACGAACCTATGTAATCTTAAGCTTGGGATACGTGGCCCATGGTCTTATGATTACTAGGCAAGTTATCCTTTCTCACTCTTGTCTCATAGATTAGATTTTTCTACCTCAAAGGTATTTAAGTTCATACCTGACAGTCTGAAGCATCTGTCCGGAGGATCCTGTAGAATTCCACGTGAAATTGTGATTCCTGTAGAACTACTTCACGAAGTACATTGTTGGAACACATGCCCTCCGCCAAGTCACGTGACACAGTCCTTCCGCACTTCGCCCCGTTCAAATGTAGCGATTTCTGATGGAACGAACATGAATTGACAGCAGAGGCAAGTAATTATCCACAGAAGAATAAGGTTCATAAACACACGCAGTTGATTCGAAGATTGACACTCAGAGCGAAAGGGGCCATTTGAAACACATTCGATTCACATCGTAATTTCACTAATCACAACTCGGAAAGGGCAGATCCATTATCGATTTGATATGAGAAAGAGAAGAGGGACAATTATGTCTTCATCAGCATTCGTTTTATGTTCTCTAAATAGGTGTATGCACAAAATACAAAGTACTATCCAGGATACCCAGGATGGTTATCTGTCTTCGATACACAGCGTTTTTAGTATGACTAAACTTAATAATAAACGAGGAGCATTTTGGCAACTGTAACTATCGCAAATAGGTTTGGTTTCACTGGAGCATGCAACTGGATTATTTTCTCCGTGGAATCAAATTATATTTCTTTCCCAAAATCAACAAGGGAAAAAAGGACGTTCTTTACAATTTATCACGATCGTTGTGATTAATAACAACACATGAAATAAGTGACATGGCGGTAAAGATTTAACTCACACACCAAGTCATCTTACAACTGTATCATGCGAGGAAGACAATTATTTTACTTTAACAACATACTTAGGTCGATGTTAAACTTTTACAAAAATTTGTACTTCAACACGATTTCCCAATCAATAGGACCTGGTCAGATCAGAAAGCGAACTTTGAGTACAGCTATTTAGGTAGTAAAATATGCACTCAATTCCACAAATGGAATGGCGTGCACACACGCAATTTCATCACAAAACATTTTTCCCCATTCTTACAGCAAAATTCAAGCTGCGTCACTCACCACTTGGTTGTAGCGCACCATGAACACCACTCCTGACGCTGTGTGTTCTGGTGAATGGGACGATAGTGTGAATTCATTCCATCGTTCTCCCACTGCTTTGGTGGCCTCCTCAGTATGACATTCAAACGCAACGTCAACACAAAAATCAGGTTTGCCAAGCTCTTTGTCAATGGATGTAAAGTTATCGGTATCACAGTTTATCAAACCTTTGATGATATCAAGACCAAGCTCATTCCGTGACGCTGAGGCGAAGTAGAGTAGGTAGCGGAACTCCCCAGGTCGACTGAGTAATTCGTTTTTCACTTTGTCGTACTTGTCACGATCACTGCCGAATAAATACTCAATATGTACCCCTGCAATGTATTCTTGAAACAGTTTGTGGGGAAAAGAAACTAGTGCCGAAACCAAGGATGAGATGTTGGTATCGCGTCGACGCTCCCTTGGGGTGACATCTCTTTCTATTGTCAAAACACCCACTCTGCAGCATGTTTCCATGGCGTCATGACACTCTCTGAATATTTCTTCAGGAAATGAAAGTTTCCTGTCAAATAAACCTTTTAGTGCTATCCCACTTATTTCTTGAATTCCCCTACCAGCTTCCTTCAAATGTTCAATAATGTTCTGGTTCAGTAGATTTTCACAAACTTTTGATGCGTAGTGTTCTTTCAGAAAAGAAATCATTTCTCCAAAAATCTTGGAGAAAGTTTGCAATTTTTGCATTTCCTTTCGTCTCTCCTCACTGTAGTCATTCCACATGAGACAAAGCATCGCACAGTAAATAGGAAACGGGGCCATGTTTGATCGGATGACATCGTTTTCCTCCATAAAATTGATTAAACCTTCTGCAAGATGGCCCTTACCTCTAATGAGAAAGTACTTGCCGATATAAGCAGACAAATTCTCCTCGTCAAATCCTTCGATGCTAAGAAAGGTGTAAGCTTCTGCAAGAAACTTGTCCATCATCAATTCCTTTGTTCTCCATGGTCGTGTGGTCACAAATACTTTGCATGACTTATATTGCTCTATTCCCAGAATGCGAATGACCTCACTGCTGTTCTTGTCACTTAATTTCTTGCTGAACTCGTCGAACCCATCAAAAATGATCAGAACTCTACCTTGATTTGTTAAAATGAACTCTTCTATGTCGCTCGCTTTTGCGGTATTTGAATCAGAGAGATAATCTTTGACAATTTCACCAATACTTTTTCCGTCTGTGACATCTCGAAGCGGAATTACGATCACCATGTCTAGATCCTGGAGAATCCGTCCCTGGCACCAGTCCCAGGCGATCTTAGCGCAAAGTGTTGTTTTACCGACACCTCCCTCACCCTGGATCAGCAGTCGCTTTGAAAGATACTCATCTCCATTGTTTGTCAGAAGATTGTCGTACGTTATTGGTGTCTTGCGCTTGCTTCTTCTGTTTATTATACTTAAATTCGTATAAATTTCATCCAGTCCAACACGTTCCATGAAGTTGAGTGGATCTACCGTGACCTTGCGTCGTGACACACGGTAATACGCCTTCAGCTCATCCGTGCATTGATGTACTTGTCCCTGTGTAAGCGATGATGGTGCTCTTCTGGTAGCGGCGAATCTCACGAAGTGCGACTGTGCCGGGCCTATGATAGCGATGATGAAAAGATGAAAATGGCAAAAAGATGAAAATGGCAAAAACACAATACCATTACCATACATTTCTTTATATCAATGTACATAAATACCCGCACAGACATAGGTATAATGTATACACAGATAGAGAGAGAGAGAGCGACAGAGAGAGAGAGAGGGAGAGAGAGGGGATAGAAATCCGGCTAAGAATATAATTAGTCGATAGATTCAAAAATATAAACCATAATTGCTGATAAAGAATAACATATTACAAAATCATACATGTCTTTACACTAACTGCATTACATAATACAATTGTATCACGAATGCTGGAAAAGGGATAAGTATATTATAATGTTGAAAATATAAAAGTCACTATGCACAAGGTAAAAAGGAACTTTTTTTTGATACCACATGAGATTGTGATTATCTAAATATTTTTCTTACTCTACGTTAATTCTTCTTTCTCGTGAAATCTCTCTGGTATGTTTGGTCTTCGCCAGCAGGGGTTCCAGCCACATCCTGAAACATATCATCATCATCAGCAACGAGAACATTACTATTAATGTTCTTTTTTTTTGTCTATATTCAGGACACAATATACACCACACCCTTTACGTTTCTCCTCTTTACACTACCAAATGTTCAGGCCATTCATTTCGAGCATATGCGCACAATTGGTGGTGTAATGCATTTTACACTTCATGAATAATTTCCCTTTGATTTGCCATCGATTAATACTCGTTCATAATATATTTGAAATTTCTTTTTACATGAGACAATTATTCGGTCGTCCGTAATTTTGACAAATATTATTAATGATATTATTTTTTTGTATCAAAATGATGAAACATGCATACATAAAAGATACACAAACATACTCGCGCACACACGTCTCAATAAATGCAAATACACAACCTTAAAGAAAATAGACCAACACCTCTTCTCGGTAGGTAGTCCGGATGTTTGTTTTGGAGATACTTCCTGACAAAGAGAAACAGGCTGAGAAGGCCAACAAGCACAGCAATAGGGAGTCCGATGATGAAACCCGAATTAATACGTTTACCTGAAATTTGATATAGACAGAAAGGAAATACGCTTTCATTTATTACTCCATTTAGAAGAAATAAACACATAATTATGAATACTTACTTGTAGGCATATACCTACAACTTTAACATTTAGTTGTGTGTTTGTTTGTGTGTGTGTGTGTGTGCCTATGCTTACAGCGCCAAAAAGTGGTTGATTGTATGAATATTTCATCATTATACATTACGTTGACAAAATAAGTCAATCAAAGGACACACTTCTAATTAAGTTATCTTACGAAACCGACAGCCACGAGTCATACAGTACGTCCAACGAGCTCGACATTAATAAAAGGTCCAGGTCCACCTGGTCCATGAGTTACACAACTCACGAGCCATACAGCGACAATGCATGCATTACGCCAAGCAATGCAATGAGTGACGGACTTGTGGGTCGTTTTCAATACTAACTGACAACTCATGGGCCTTACCTGCCTTTAAAAATGTCGATATCACGGACTGTATGGCTCGCGGCTGTATAACTCAGTGGTGACGGACTTTTTTTTTTTCGCGTCCTTCTGGCAAGTACGGTCGTTAGGGTTATTTTCCTTCTTCTTTTCATTCATTGAAATAGATTAACATTTTCTTTTTGTTTCTTTTTGTTTCTTTTTTCACTCGTAAATTGGATACTAGTAAAATGAATTTAAGCTTGAAGGTCAATTTGCTCAAAGATTATGAATAAGCGAATTATGATTCTCCATGACAAGTCTCAATCAAAACATTGCTTTAAAGCAAGACCAGTTGCATATCAGTTACTACTCAAATACACAGAACACAACAGCAACATTTTGTGATACCTGGTACAGGGGGAATGATGATTTCTACGGTTGACGTTCCATTCAGCGAGTCACCAGTAGCCACACACATGAAGGTTTGCTCTGTCCCATGTTTAGCTGATACAGTGATTGTCTCGAACCTCTCGTATGTGCCGTCAGAAAGTGTGCTCTGTTGTGAAACCACGGAATTCAGTCTCTCTCCCAACTCATCGGTCCATAACATGGAAATGTTAGGTTTGAATTCACTCACAACACACGTAAGATTAAGAGCAGAGGTGTTGGAGGGAGCCTGGTATGTACACCGTCTTTGATGAGGTTGACTCTTATCAGCGCATTCCTTGACTGTATGCCTTGATGCCATTGCTAGGAAATAAAGCAAATCCATTACAGACTTAGGCCTAAGAATAAAATTATTGTTTATTGGAATCTAAGTTTATTCAGGTTTTATTTTTTCAATAAATAACACAAGTGATTTTAACCTACAAGAGCCTCTTTTTGGAAATGCAGTTACATTAATTTATGCTATACTATCTGCCATGTTACAGTCATTTTATTTTATTTAATTTTTGCGTTTATACATCGAGACGTGAATAGAACAGAAAGCATATCGAACACGGCTTCTTCAGTTACATTTTGAACAGTGATAATAGAAGGAAATATAACAGTGAATAACATATGTGCACAACATTATTTTCTTAAAAGCAAAATGAATACTACAAGGAGTGTTTCACAAAGCAATATGACTTACTCAAGTTATGTGTAGGTCCCGAAATCATCCGTAAATTTACGTACAACTTTGAATCGTGTTTGACAAAGCTCTGGGTCATGCGTAAGTCAGTCTCACAAAGTCATGTGTTTTATTACTGTACGCATGATCTGAAATCTCGGTCTGAAATCATTCTTCTAAAAACATATTTCGTCGCTGAATCCACGAACCGGCACACGCGCACCGCCGGTGCGCGAAGTACATTTCGAGTAAATCGCATTTAAAGATTTCTGTTTTTTCAAACTATCAGTAAGATATGTTAATGGAATTGCTATTCAATAAATTTCACTGTGACGTATGAGAAGAATCTGCTCTTTCTTGCTATACATAAAAATACTCCCAGTGTTGTAAAATTTGCACACAGTAAGGCTATAAAGCTGTGTGTCGTTTTGTGAAAACTCCAGACTAGGTCCAAAAAAATCCACGAACCGGCACACAGCGCTTAGTGTCGCGCAGAGCGTTCAGGATTCTCCGCACAATAAATCCACGAACCGGCACACAGCGCTTAGTGTCGCACATGGCGTTCAGGATTCTCCGCAAAATAAATCCACGAACCGGCACACTGCGCTTGTGCCGCACATAGCGTTAGGATTCTCGGCAAAATAAATTGATTACCGCTCGTTATTCCGAAGGTTCTTTAGTCCGAAGGTTCATTAATTCGAAAATGAAATAAGGTTCGTTATTCCGAAGGTTCGTTATTCCGAAAATGAAACAAAACTAGATATTCCGAAGGTTCGTTACGGACCCTATGCCCTATCATTTCGGATTAAAACCTTCGAAATGACGAACCCTATTTCATTTTCGGATGAACGAGCCTTCGGAATAGAGAACCCTATTTCATTTTCGGATTAACGAACCTTCGGAATAACGCCGCAAATGCTCGGATTATTGAACCCTACTTCATTTTTGGATTAATGATTGTCTAGTTATAGGGAATTTGTGTGTTTCGGATTAACGAACCTTCGAAATAACGAACCTTCTGGATAACGAACCTTCGGAATTACGGACCTTCGGAATAACGAACCTTCGGAATGGCAAACCTTCGGAATAACGAACAGAACCCAATAAAATCACGAAAACGGCACATGGCCTTCAAATTTATTTCTGGTTAAGGTTATTTCACTAAGAAAATTTATATTTCAATTAGCTCTTCTAGTATAATACTAGCACTGTGCTCTTGGGATTGTTAATCTAATATCCGTGGATAAAAGTATTGTAGAATAGTAATTACGTTGTTCTTTTTTAGATCATGGAGCTTCATGTTTAGATCTTTACTTCTTTTTTCTCCTTTTTCATTACGTATTCTCAATATTCATTTAAACAGAAAGGCAGCCTTTTATATTTCATGATCTTCATGCACTTGCTTGCTTACGAAAATGAACAAATTCCCGACTCATTTTAGTAGGTATGCAGACGTACATTAACATCCAATTAGAATTCACACAAATTCCTCGTACTCCCCTCTTCTCTCCATCACTCCTTCTCTTTCAATCATCATCATCATCATCATCCTCTACACTTGTCTTCTTCGAGAAATAATGACATTTTCAAACTCTCTCAAGTCCTGTATTATATTCAATCATTCATTAAAGGAAGAAATACACATTCCTTTTTCAACAAATGACATTTATTTTTATTAGATCATATTCAACATTTAATTCGTGCACAACTGCAAAGAAAAAAGAAATGTAGGAAAAATAATCGTTTGAATATTTACATTCATTACTATAATTATATTGTATTGTTTTCAAGTATCATAAGTTGTACATTTCATTAAACGGATTTCCACATTTCATTTTCAGCCAAATTAAAAGTTCATTACTATGGTATTCCGTAACGACAAATATATAAGCAAAACTGCTGCTAAATAAGAAGCTGTTAAAATGAGATTTGTGTATTATCTCGAGGATGGACAGTAGTTCATTCAATCATAATTTAAATAACTATATTTCCCGTAATGAAAGAAATCTTAACGTTATTAACATATATGTTTTAATGAACAAGACAATTTCGAGGAACCCATATCACAATGAAATAGAAATATATTACATTGTACCTTTACATAATATTCCTTTACCTTTATAAAATAAAATATTGCTTAGTATTTCTTATATCCATTTCTGACCAAAAAATGAAGGAATAATTTTTTTCTTATCATCAAATTAAATACTAGTCATCTCTACTTTTTCGGAACCGATTATAAAGCTCATTGTTCGCTTTCAGCTCTCTGGCCGAAAGAAATGTCATGTTTGTTCATTCCAAATCGGCATAATATCAATCTCGTTTCTTACTCCAAAATCAGTTACTGGATATTCCATATACACGAATTAATGATAAGTTTTACTTCTTAAACTTTGCTGTTGTTTTAGTATGATTTATTTTGATTGCAGGAATAAAGTCTAACCTCTTCAAAGTAAACATTTCTTTAAACACTACAAAGATATCGTTAAACACTTTACAAAGTTATCTACACAAGTAATGTTCTTTAAAAAGATTTCATACAGATGAATATCTACCTGATATTTTTACTATAGATTTACTCGGAACTAATCAGTTTTGATATCTTTTCGAGTATCACACTTTCCACATTCAGAATCGTTAACGCAATCAAATTTTACATGTTTTTACATTTCTGTGGTTCTTTACGTCACAAATATTTCTGTATATAATTTCTGCACATGTTTCTGTGAATAATATTGACACCATGAAACTAGGTGACTGTGTTTTTTTTTTCTGTTACTCTACCTGTTTACAATTACACTGCTAACATATCAGACCTACATTTTCCCTTTAAAAAATGAAATCCACAACAATATTCAATATAAAAAGGTAATGATGGCCATGCTATAAGTCCTGATGTGGACACAGACTGCAAGAATATGGCTGTGTACTGCAGTACAAGTATCATCCAATTAAACATTATCTGTCAAAGTTTATTAATCATTCTCGAAGCAAAATGAGAGCAAACAGAGAAAATGTAGGCATCCAATTGCTTATAACCCTCTTGCAGTCTCCTAATACCTTTCTAGCTCGCACAACTTGACTTGAAGCTTAGTCCTGATTTAATTTACATCTGCTGTGGGTATCCGAGGTGCTGGGGTAGGCATGATAAAAAAAAAAAAATACTGAGAATCGTTAATGGGGTTGGCCTAATGGCGGCCTGGCTAAAGGAGGCAAAATGAATAGTATGATAGGTGAGCTGGTTCAAAAACAAGGTAAAAGAAAATACATTTTATATGGCTTTTGATAATTATAAAGTTTTTGTTGTGAAAAACACTGTTAAGCCAAAGAGAATGGAAGCATATTACAGTGGAAATTGAGGAAGGCATCATTGTGACAAAGCTGTGTGGAGAGACCCATGGATTGATTGTTATCACGATTAATGCCAGTGAATAAAGTGACAGTGTAAGATACAGTACTTAGGATTAATGTCCCTTAATGTCCCCTTGATTCTTCACATACAATATTTGGAAAATGTGCGACTCCATCGATAAACACATAGCAGTACGTTCAGTTCATTGTTTCTTCATTTGACATGTTGATTTCATCATTAATTAGTTTGTGGATTGTCAGTCAAACAGATACAGAGATAACAAGCTATCCCAAACTCTGCTGCAAGACTAGTGTTCAAATAAAAAAAAAAACAACAACAACATATTAACACAAATTTAAGTGGTTCTACGAAGCTTCCACTGGCTTCAAGTCAAAATTCATATTCAGTACAAAATGTTGATATTAACTTTTGAATACACACTATTTGAGAGAACTACTTTCAATAGGAGACACACCAGAGAGAAACCTTTGTTCGAAAGGCAGGGACTTATTTGTTATGCTGAATAAAAAAGCAACAACATACATACTTGCTTGTCATGTCTCTACCATATGGAATAATCTACCCCAGAATTTGAAATAATTTACAAATGTTAACAAACCTAAGTCTGCCTTGGGAATGCCTTCATTACAGTCTAAACATGAAACAAGGTATTATTGTTATTTGCAATTGTATGTTTTTGTGTAATCATTTTAATCCTTGAGCACATACGGACATAACACAGAATGTTCTATGTGCTATACATAAGCACTGTTGATTATTGTTATTATTACTTTTATTATCATTTATATTAATATTATTATTGATATTATCATTATTACCATCACTATTATTATTATAATTAGTAGTAGCAGTATCATTATTATTATTATTATTGCTATTATTAAAATGATGCCATATTTTATAATCACACTACCCACCCCCTCCCCCCCCCCTTTCTGCACACACACAACCCAAAGTCATTAAATACGACATTACGCAGAATATCGAGATAATGTTCTGCCAGAACCTGACTGCCCATTCATCAGGCACACACATTGTGAAAAGTTCGCTGTCTGGAGCAACTCTGTGATTGTAGTGAAATATTGCTATGATCTCCTTCCATAATGATCCCTGGCTTGGACTTTGATGCAGATGTTCAGCTCAGCCACCCTAGTCATTTGAAGCTATTCCTGGTTTCTCTTGGCTTTCTCCACTTCGACATATCCAGTAGACAGTTGTCATCAGCTTCTCTCCCTATGCAAAGATGAACAATTGTTTTTCAAAGACAATGTTACTTCTATATTGCAGAGGGGAATGATGATAATTATTGAGAAGACAGTCATAACATACTACTTAAACAATTTTCCACATCTGTAAAACTATATTTGATTTGCCTGAGAAAAGTATTATACAATAGTGTTCCTTTCATATCAACACTTTGGTAGTGTTTTGCTCAAAAGTGCTAATGCAATTCTGTTGAATTATAAGTTTGAATCAATGTGATAATGTACATAACAAGACTATACTACGATAACTTCTAATTGTCCAATGACACTGAATATTCTGAGTAATATCTATGACAAAATAAAACCGAATACTACATGAATAGGTGTTGCACTGATTGCCGTTTATATCTTGCTCACCTTTAGCTCAGTGCACAATGTAACCTTTGAGTGCAGTAAGAAGAGGATGCTAAGCCAGACGAAATGGTGAATGAACACATTGTTGACTAGAATCAGGAGCAGAACTGAAGTAAAGAATAAGACAAAGAATAAAGAAAGCAGAACATCACAAGTGAAAATCAGT
This sequence comes from Diadema setosum, assembly GCF_964275005.1. Classification (NCBI taxonomy): domain Eukaryota; kingdom Metazoa; phylum Echinodermata; class Echinoidea; order Diadematoida; family Diadematidae; genus Diadema; species Diadema setosum. Next base: position 4,982,613 of record NC_092696.1, on the reverse strand, counting down.
GACACAGTCAACCCCATGTATTAAGTAAAGTCTCAGATTCTTACAACATTTGACTTCTGAGTGTAGAAAGCAAAAAAAAAAAAAAAAAAACACCCAACATTAATATGAATGAAGCTTTAAATGCATATTGAGACCTTTCATTTTCATCGTCTTTGCCAAGTATTTGTCATACAGTATGTACCATTGACTTTTGCAAAGTTGATGGCATCTCATATCAGCACAGAGAGCTGCTCATTCCCCATCTCCATTGTCCCCCCCCAAAAAAAAAAAAGAAAAAAAAAAAACCACACACACACACACACACATAGCAAAACAAAACAAAACAAAAAAAAAAAAAAACAACTACAGTTATAACAGTAATGAAAGATAAATGACTCTGAAGAAATGCATATTGGTACCATATCAAGATCAGATTGAGAGACAGCATTGCCTTTATACCAAAATGCAGCATGACTGCAGGTAATTAGATGTCAAAATGTTGGATTCCATGTTATGTCAGTGCTTCACGTCCATCTAAACTACAGAATACAGTTGTAATTTTAAAAAAAAAGAGTAAGATACACAATCATTTCATTATGTGAAAAGTCAAATTATTAGTCGTATTCCTGCATCCTGTACTAGCAAACACTGGTTTGTCTAAATCCTTGTCAGATAGTAATGTAACTTACGGTTGTTGTTCAAGCTTGTGATGATGGTAGAAATCTACAGGAATGTGGTTCGGAGTACAATTTTGTAAAGTAGCCCATCATCGAAGAACATCACTCATTTCAGTCGAGTCTGCAAGTTGTTGCTTTGTCCACACAAATGCCTCAATATCTGTTTGGAATGGAAGATGAATGCAAGATGTCAGTCACATGAAACTCCATCACTACTAACAATTCTGTAAGATCATTAATATGAGCCACAAATTTGCAAAACATCACCCTGCCCCCTTCCCCACCTCCTTTTCAGGTCTATATTATAATGGCTTATTAGAATCTGAAGTTTGAGAACATCACTCTGGTCTAATATTATAATTTGCACAGTTCTGAATCCTCATAGCCCCCCCCCCCCCAAAAAAAAAAGAACACACACAAAAAAAAAAACAACAACAACTGTGTTTCAAAGAACTATAGATTGTAGAAAATCAAAGCAAGCAACACCACAAACTAAGGCAAAATTACTTGCCAGGCACATGCTTTTAATGTTTACTTTTAGGCTTATAGCATGATAGAACAATTTGTGAATTCAGGTACTGAGCATTAACGAACCTTATTTTTGCTCTTAACACCTCAATTTAGACAATGAGGTGGGAGGAGGACCTTCCTCAATTACATTTTAGTATAAGTAGCTTTAAATCATTTCTTTTCCATTGAGACTTCAAGGGTAGTCAGCGAAATAACATCACAGTATTACCTGCACATGCGGTATTCACGAGCACTATTAATAATTTTACACTGTAACACAATTAGAGTCTAACTAGTACTAGTATCTCAATTAGATCTAGAAGAACTGTAACGTTAGATACTTCCTGGAAGGTTCAGAGGATCTATAAGAGAGCTAAATTAGCTGGGAAGAAGTAGGCCGTAGCATTACAAACTTGAGCTCGTATTACAGGCAACAATAGAATTGTTCAATATATCACCATTTTAGTGCGTTACAGACTCGATGCAAATGTGAGACGAGTTCATTTGACTCTACTAGTTCGAACCGCTTTCCCTATTCTTTACTTACACCGAACAATAGCTGTGGGACTGCAAACGTACAGTACGAAGCTAGGACAGAGTCAAACTAAGTCATTGTGACCTGTTAGAGTACACATTTACACTCTTTTTATATTCTAATTCCTTATTCACAAATCTACATTCAATAAAGTGAAAATTCGAATAATTTAAGTGTCAATACAGAGCTATATGTAACTTTACCGATTTCATCTGTCTCTTTTCCGTTGCTCAGGGCGCAGCCATTTTGGACGAGCGCGTACGAGGACGTTTGACAGATCAGTGATTTTTGATGAAGTCCGGCGTGTACGCACGCGATAGTGCCACTTCGTGAAAATCTAGACGGACCGGTCGGAGTTTTCACGAAGTGGCACAGTCGTTATTATTACGTAATTACTCGAGATTGAGGTTCAAAAATTTGTCAGGTTGTAGAACTCAGTATATACTATCATAATATGCAAAAATCTCAAAATCGAAAATTTACCCGATTTTGGCCGGTTGTGCCGGTTCGTGGATTCAGCGACGATTTGTCCCAATGACTGATTACTTACAGCTAATCATCAAAATGGTCGTATTCTCGGAAGTCGTCAGATCTCCCAGCGCCACTTCACAATAATAGAATCCCTCATCTGCCACCTGAAGATCGGTGATGACGAGACTGAAGTCATTTTTCATGTTAAATCGTTCCTCCCTGCTTTCAAATACCCCATCGTTGAATGTAGCCATTGGCCTCCTCGGTTCCTGATCTGAGAAGTTCTCCTTGTTCCAGTACACGATGAGAGGCTCCTCCTGAATGTCACATCGTAGTCGGATGTCCTCCCCTTTCCATCCCCGAACGGTGGGGGCAGTACCCACCATAAACGCTAGAAGATATTCAATTTTCAATTTCAATTCAATTTATTAATTTCATAAAAGCAATACAACCAATATTTGTACAATAATCAGATGGCAAGGAAAATCACGAAAAAGCCAGTGGCTTGAAGATTGTGATTCCCTGATACAGAAGTACATTAAAAAACAGATTGGCATGAACATACAAAATACAAAATGTTACATAATCACTAGATACTCAATAATAGACAAAAATACACATAAAAACAAACAAAACATACATAAATACAACACAAAACAGAACGTCATGAATATATAATGTTCCATTACCTTGATAAAAACTTAATCAATCATAAGATTCAAAAAGATATTGTTTCAATTTCAACTTAAAATGATTTAAACTCATAATGCACTTAAGATTATATTCTAATGAATTCCATATTTTTGCACCTTTATATTGCACTGAATTCCTATATTTCATCTTAGATCGACATAATGGCAAAACAAAGTTTTTTTTATAACGTGTATTAAAACTATGACTCATAGAATGCGTTTGAAAATAATCATCAAAAACACACGGCAATATCGAATGTACATATTTAAACATAAAAATACTCGTTCTATAAAAGATCCTATCTTTGAGGGATAAACAGCCTACGTCTTTGAAAAGGGAGGAGTGTGAGCAAGATAATGGGAGTTTGTACACAATCGAATAGCTTTTTTCTGAAGAACAGTCAGACGATTTAAGTCACGCTCAGTGGCTCCAGACCAAACCAAGTTACAGTAGTCTACATAAGGCAAGACAAGGGCGTTGTGTAACATCAATAGGGTTTTCCTTGGTAATATCACGCGAAGCTTATAAATCATCCCAATGGATACGCTGATCTTGCCATGAATGTGATTGATGTGATTTTTTCAGGATAATCTTTCATCTATAATAACCCCAAGAAAATTAATTGAATCAACTCTGGAAATAACATTACAATCTGCGTATATCATCATATCATCATGTGACAGCTTCATTCCAGAGGACTGAAATATCATATATTTTTTTTTTTTACTTGCATTCATTTGTAATCTGTTAGCTTTAAAACCAATCACAGACTTTTTGCAGTTCATCGTTCGTCATATTGTTCAATATTGTTTTGTCAGAATGAGAAGCTAGAATGTTTACGTCATCCGCATACAGTACAAAACGAAGTACATTGGACGCATTGATGATGTCATTCACGTATACCAAAAACAAAAGTGGTCCCAATATGCTCCCTTGTGGTACCCCACACGTTATGGGTAGAATGTCTGAGTTGGTGCCCTTAGTATACTGACTTCGACCACTGAGATAGCTTTCGAACCAGCGAAAGAGTACACCTCGAATGCCGTAGTGCTGTAATTTGTGTAGCAGAATACAATGGTCTAATGAGTCGAATGCTTTGGACAAGTCGACGTAAATGGCCAAAGGAATTTCTTTTCTCTCTAAAGCAGCTGTAATCTGCACCACGACATGTAAAAGGGCTGTTTCAGTAGAGCAAGATGGTCGGAATCCAAATTGTTCTTTAATCAATACATTCTTTTCTGACAGGTACTTGTACAATCTTTTGTGCATAATACGCTCGAGGATTTTAGAGAGAGTAGGGAGGGGTGAATTTGGTCTGTAATTTTCTATGAGATTTTTTCGTTCTTTTTAAAAACCGGAATAACTTTGGCTAGCTTAAGGGAGTTTGGAACTATGCCTGAGGAAAGTGAAAGGTTGAAAACATAGCACAATGGTTGAGCAATGAAGTGAATAATTCTCTTAATAAATGTAGAACTTAATCCATCATGTCGACAGGAAGCTGAACTTTTCAGACTTTTTGTGATCTCAATTATTTCTGACTCGTCAGTAGGCATGAAAAAGGCTGATTCAGAAATTTTAGAGTTCAAAAAACCTGTGAAACATTTTTTACCAGTGTGAACATTGTTACCAACAGAAACACCAATATCAGAGAAATACTTGTTGAACTCATTAGCAATTTCTTTGTCATCTTCAATCATTTTTCCGAGCACTTCAACAGAATTTGGGAGCTTTGATATATTACATCTCCCCAAAATTTCATTAACAATCTTCCAAGTTTTACAAAGGTTGGTTTTATTTCTCATGACTAAGTTTGTGAAATATGATCGCTTTGAAGCACGTATTATACAATTTAACTTATTTCTATACCGCTTATATATCAGCTTATTTTTACTAGAAGGCGTGTTAATATATGCACGAAATAATCTCTGTTTCCTGTTTATGGATTTTAGAATGCCTTTCGTTACCCAAGGTTTTCTTGCAATTGTTTTCTTACATTTAACTTTTGGGGCTGCTTTCAACACATGTTTGTTACAAATTTGACCCAAAGTTTCAAGAAAAACATTATATGACATATTTACATCGTCACAAGAATCAACACAGGACCAACTAACAGAACAAAGGTCTTGGATAAGATCTGAGTAATTCAGATTACTTGCAAAGCTTTGACATTCAAAGTATTGACGGGTCTTGTCCAGTTTCATAGCAGTCAAATCAAAAGTTGTGACTTGAAAAATAGGCAGGTGATCAGATATGTCTGAAAATATGATACCAGGAGTAATGGACTTATCCAAGACATTTGTAAATATGTTATCAATACATGTAAATGATGAGGATGTCACTCGAGTAGGCTTTGTTATCAAGGGGAACAAGCCATGTGTATACATAATGCTCAGAAAATCATTTGTACATGAATTAATGGAGTGCTTCAGAATATCAAAGTTAAAATCACCTGCAATATAACACATCTTGTTCTCTCTGGCAATACTTGCTACAGAATTCTCCAGCATTCCATTGAAAGATTGTGCATCCGAGTTGGGCGCCTTGTAAACTACACCTACTATGATGTTCTTGTTTTCCATTTCGATCTCAACGAACATTGTATCCACAGATTCGTTTGAAAACGACAAGTCATCTCTCACTTGAAAAGTGAATCTCTCATCAACGTATAAACAAACTCCGCCACCTCTCCGATGTTCACGTGGTTTTTGTACAAAGGAGTAGCCCTTCATATTATACATAGACGGTACATTGGAATTAAACCATGTTTCAGAAAAGGCATAAACTGTAAATTTGTGACATAAGCTGTCAATAAAGTCAAAAATGGAGTGAAATGCAGCAAACAAACTCTGCGAATTAAGATGAAAAACAGAAAATGCCTGTTTATCTCCACATTGATTAAACATTTTATCAAAAGTATCATTGAAATAATAATTACAGGGATTTTCTAAATTACCGGCAGACCAACCTTCCTCTTCATTCATGCCAAATACATCAAAAGCAAAAGAATCAAGTCGCGCAGAGCAAAAATGCCTCGAGTAATTGAAAAACGTGTAGATTGTTCTTTGAAACTCATCATCATCGAGGATTTGATTGAAAGGTAGCTCGTTTGCAGTGCATTGGAAACAAATCCAGGAATTACAAGGTAAGGGGGAATGCATACTAGATGTACAGCAAGTTTCATGACAAGGCGATCTACATACTACACACGTATGTTTCTTTTGAAAGGCTCTCACAGAGTTGAGACAGATGTAACACTTCATGATAAACTACATTACACACATACACATGCACACACATTACGCAACACGAGTAATGACGGCAAAGAATAGAAACACAATCGAGCAGAGTATAAGGCAGAGGAAAGACGAACGTTCGAGTTCAAAAGTTCACAAGTTCGAATAACATACATACGGGCCATGTTTGTTTACATCATTGATTCGAGTAGAGTATGTTGCACGCACGATCATATGCAAACTTCATGGCGGTAAATGAAATGCACCCTTTTGGCTGTTTGGTGCCACGCAGTGACATCATAACATGATGCAATTGCACACACACAAGAAAACATGCACATACATACACAGAAATGTTTTGAACAGCAGAGGAGGCACGTAATAATAAATGAAAAAGTCATGCATAAGCTATGTTATTACACCTGCAAGCGGCAAATTGCTTCAGCCATATTCTGTGACTCATGTGGATGAGCTATCTTGTACGTACTTTCTCGTGCCTTATGCCCGGGTCATAACATTAGGAAACAGGTCACTTTTCACGTACAACATGAGCAGATACTGAGCATGCGCCAGTGTTCAACGACTGACTCAAAATGGAGGCCGATACTTGAATTCTTGAATGTGGGTAAGACTTTCGAAAGTTCACACTCTTAAAATATTGGGTAAATTTTGTTTGGTAATTGTTGGTTGGTAAAAAAAAAAAAAAAAAAAAAAAATCATCATTCTGGGCGATTATCGCCCAATTGACCTAGTAGGTGATTAAACCAACATTGGGCAATTATTGTTACTTAAATACTAGGCGAATATTTACCAACAGAATTGGTGATGGAGAGTTGAGTACTTTTTGCCCCGATATTTTGTAAGTGACGCATTCTTTTTGTGTGTTGGGTAATTTGGAAGTTAGTTTGGAAGTTTTTTCAAAGGGATGTCTCAGCATAAGAGGCTTTGAAGTTGGTGGAAACTAGATTAAATTTACAGCTTATGTTGATGATATAACATGCTTTTTTCGAGATACAAAATCTCTTCAAACGCTGTAACAGATTTTTGATGAGTTTGCAGTGGTATCAAGACTTCACACTAATAAACAGAAAACAAAAGGATTGTGGATTGGCAGAGATGGACAACTATAGGGAAATTGTTAGTGATCCTACTTTTCCTACTTTTTCCTACCTGTTTTGACTGCTATCCCTACTTTTACTACTTTTTTTGGGCTTAAAGTCCTATTTTTCCTATTGTTTTTTTTTTTTAACTCGCAAAAACAAAAATGTGCAAGGCTACTTAAAAGTCGATATTTAGTTGCAGATCCTTACTGGTATGAAGAGCATCTGCATCATAAAAGAGGGATAACACAGAGCAATCAACCACAAGACTGCTGCCAGCCTCTGCTTTTGCTCCTGTGCAGATGTGATTGATCCTACTGATATTGCAGCCTAGGACTTTAGAAGCAGTGCTCAATCAGCTCTCATCATCGCTCAAAATTACCAGGTAAGCTCGCACTTCAAAGTAGAATTTGACATGTGACTTCAAGCAAGTACAGTCAACTTTTTATCTTATAGCTTTAATCTGATAATCCCTTGCAGGGCCATATATATATATATATATATATATATATATATATCTATAACAGTAAAAGGCGAAGTTGTTGTTGTTGTCGGGGCCTTATGTATTTCCTGTTTTATTCCGGCGTTGCTGGTTTGTCTATCTCCTCCCGAGCCGTCGGCTCCGGGCCCCCGAGACGGGTGCCGCTGGCAGCGGGAGGGTCTCTTACGTGCCTTCGACCGGGTTTGGTCCGCGCTCCGCCTCCGTGTCGACGTCGAGGACGAAAAAGAAAAATTAATTAGATAGATGCATAATGCATTTTTGTGCGTGACGTCAGAGCCGAGCGTTTTAATATTCAATGATCCTGCGCTGGACTCCTGCTTTATCGATCGTCCATCTTTTAGCTTACAGAGACAGTGGGGATACTAAAGTCAAAAAGATGATGGCGTGCAGCGAAATCTCTGTCATATTCCGGCGGACACGCACGCACGCACACAATGTACTCTCGGGTACGGTATGTCAGTGTGTGGCCTGCGCCTGTGTATGTATTGACGATGGTTACACGAAACACTATCTGCGTGCGCGTGATATGGACACTCATCATGGTATAGTACACGGCGCGGTCATTGTTTAGTACAAGGGCATTTACGTACAGCGACGTTCGCCATTGGCGTGCCCAAATGAAAACAACGAATGCTGTTATTTTATTGTATTTTGCACAACTGCAGGATACTATGCAGCTCAGGTACGTCATTTAGTTTACTCTCAAGTCGGGTATCATTGTACTCAGACTGTTCAGGACGGCTAAATATCCACTTAAAATTTGTCCTTGCCGATCGTACCCTTCCATATCAGAGTACACGCGCCGCTGTTCATTCGTTTACTGCGTGGCTGCTGTAAACATGAATATTCATAAGACGTGCGGACGCGGGGGAAACCTCGCTTTGCTGACCGCCAGTTTTTGAAGTTACAAGTGGACATCAAATGTGTTTGTTCTATGGTGCATCAAACCAAGTTTTGGTGATAAAAATAAAAAAAGAGGGAGGAAATGACGACAAAAATATTCTTCTTTCTCCCATAACGTGGGAAAAGAAATATGAAAGAAAAAATACGAGGCCCTGAGACCCATGGATTCCCACAGGAGCCTACTTATTAAACCTAATGACTATGATCTCCCCCTCCCCAAGTATAACGATGATTATAATGATGATATAATAATAACAATAACAATAATAATAATAATAATAATAAGAATAGTTATAGTAATAATACTAATAATAACAATAATGACGATAATAATGATGATAATGTACAGTCTGAAGCAGAAGAAGAAGGGCATTAATGATTATGATAATAATGATAATAAAAATGTACAGTTTGAAGCAGATAAACGGGTGGTTCTATGATCCATCAAACCAAGATTTGGTGATAAAAACAAAAAGAAGAGAGCAAACGAAGACGAAAATATTTTATTTCTCTCAGCACAATAGTAACAAAAACACTAGGGGTCTATATATGAAGTAGTCTTACTCAGCACAAGATTACGTATGTTAGTGCAGTGAAGCAGTTTTGGACAGTTTGCGCAGGACTGTCTTCAGAAATGCTTTTTATCAAGAGCAGAAAAATGGGGGAAACAGATTTTTACAATTCTTAACAAATTAACATTTCCGCCTCCCTTGGTTGATCATCCCTATATTATGACTCTACTCTCTCCTCTCCCCGAAATAATAATAATAATGTTAGTAATAATAATAATGATAATAACAATAACAATAATACACTGAAATAATGATAATAATACAATAGGCCAATGCAAATGAATGGGGAGGGGTGCTATGATCCATAACTTAAGAGTGGGCGGAAGAGACACAAACAGGTACTGGATTGTTTTGATGGTTAAAATGAAATAGCAATGCTAATGAAGCTATTTGAAACGTCTATCAGTCGTAGAGAAACCTAGACATGACGGAAAAAAAAAAAGATATTCACTATCCTTGACCGATAAACTTTTTTCCTTAATTCCCTTGATTCATCCCCATGTCAATGAATAATATAAAATAATAATAACACCGAATGACTATGATCTCCCCTCCCACAAAATAACAATAACAACAATAATAATAATAATAATAATGATAGTGCTATTTATTATGATATTAAAAACAATGAACAGTATCAATGAGATAAACGGGTGGTTCTAGATCCATCAAACCAAGTTTTGATTATGAAAACAGAAATGAGGGAGCAAATGAAGACGAAAATATTTTTTGCGTATTTCTTCTGTCATAACGTGGTTGAAGAAATATCAAAGGAAAAATACGAAGCCCTGAGACCCGTGGATTCCCACGGGTGTCTAATACCTATAAAACCTAATGACTATGATCCCCCTCCCCAAATAACAATAATAATTATAATAGCAATATAACAATAGGGGCCTAATGAGAATAATAACATGATAATAATAATGATGATGTATGGTCTGAAGCAGATGAACGGATGGTTCTTGGTGATTAAAAACAAAAAGGAGGGAGCAATTGAAGACGATCAAAAATATCATATTTTTCTCTGATAACGTGGGAAAAGAAATAGGAATGAAAAAAAATATGCTCGGCCTTGAGACCAGCTGTGGATTCCCTCGGGTGCCTGCATGGATGCAAGAGCAGAGGGTATGATTAATATCAAAGTCATAGTGTCAATAGTATCTCCCCATTCCGACGGGAAGAATCTGTGGGCAGAACTTCCGGAGAATCTCATAAGCGTTTTTGGTAATTTTTCCCTGAATGTTTGTTTTGGGGTTTTGTTTTGTGTTTTGTTTGTTTTGTTTTGTTTTTTGTTCTGCGGGGATGGAAATGTGTGAGTGTGTGTGTGTGTGTGTGTGTGTGTGTGGTGGGGGGTGGTGGTCGTGGGTAGAAGAGATCGAGCACAAGTAACGAAAGAATGAGAAAAAAAAATCTTTTTATTTCATCAATAAAAATGTGCAAAATCGTATCTATGAGAAAAACAAATAAAACCCCTCAGACCCGTGGATTTCCACGGGTGCTGCTAGTATATATATATATATATATATATATATATATATATACATAATTATATATATATATATATATATATATGTGTGTGTGTGTGTGTGTGTGGCCCTGCACCACAAAACAAACAAAAAGTGGCCAGACGTGGATTTCTAGTATTAAGGACAGATTCTAAAAGAGCAGACTCTAAGCTTTGAAATGATGTGTAACTCAATTCAAATGGACTCTCCTAACCTGTACAAATATTGGAAAGAAAACGCACACTCTGGAAAAGTGTGAACCGAGAAAAGAGGCTCTGAAGTACAGGGTCGATCTGTCTATTCACGCACTTAATCTTTACCAATCCATGCTAACTGTCTGATGAATGGGACAAAAAACAGGATGTAAATCACTTGGGCAACAAAAATGAAGGGATTACCAGATTAAATTGAAATTGAGCATGCTGTTTTTACACCTTCTGTCAATGATTAATGCCAACTTTCAAAGCAGTAGCGCTATCCCGTCAAAAGTTATCAGACTTAAAAGTGAGGAGTGTGCAAAGGGTTATCAAGAAATGAAAAGGGGCCTCTAAGGCATACCTGTTCTCACTACTCTACAAAAACAATGTTGTAGAAAAGCTACTGAAAATGCATTTTCCCATTCATGTTATGATCCCAAACTAAAGAATAATGTAGAAGGGTAGCTCTTTAAGAAAATATGATAAACTAAATATTGACTTCGTTGACCCATTTCACATTTTTTTCGAGTCCTCACGTGAAATCAAGGGATGAGACTTTTTGTTTGTGTTGTGACGCACGGTCACATAGTATGAATATGTGGCTATTCAATCAAGACAGGTTTTTTAAAACCAAAATTAGTTTGGCATTTTGTGTAACGTTTGTTGATTTTCCTCGGAGAAGAGTAGGCCTAATGCTGAGCTTCATAGAAGACTGGAAAGGACAATACAGAATTTTGTTGAACCATATTATAAAGGATACAAAAATACTTGGAAATGTGAATTAACTCCGTTGCTAACCTGTAGGTTGTCTTATTGACCTTTTGGGAACATCAAATATACAGAATTAATTATTGCAAAAGGGAAGCATAAAGAAGGTATTTATTACCGAAAATGGTCCCCTATTAAATATTTATGGTAAAGAGTCCAAGTAAAGAATGTTATCTTCCATTACAAGGACTCTGTTTTAGGAACAGGAGAGTTTTGTTTGTATTTCTACTGTTTGTTAATTGATATTTGATTCATGTTTTTGACTTTTGATGATGTATGAGGGGTTTGTTTGCAAAAACCGATAAGTCCATTTTTGAAGATTTTGAAATACGATCTCTGTCATAAAGTACAAAATGATACCTTTTAAATGATATATTGGTCACTACATATGAAGGTATATTTTGTTAGTTATGGACAAAAGAAGCAAAAATTTTCTTATTATTCTACTTGAAGTAGCATAAATCTCTGTTCCAAAATGCCTGAATCATGCGCTGCTTTTGGATATAGAAACAGGGGAAAGAAGGAGAGCAGAGTTTCTTTCACAGGTAACTAAAATGACATTTTTAGTGTGTGTTAAACTGTTATTAGTCTGTTAATGTGTGACACTGACCAATTCCTAGTTAGACTCTGTATGCATGATTTTGTTTTCCTCGACAAAGATATGCTTTATAATGATAAGTTTTTAATCTAACTTCGTATTTCACCAACTATTCTATTAATTTTTTACTCATATTACATTACTAACATAAATATGTGTGATTGCCAGAAGCACATTTCAAATTAAAAGCACATTTCCATTATCATTATGGCATTAAATATAGAAAAGAGTGTTAGGAGTGGTCTAGTTGATTCAATTTGCCGTCTGAGTTACTGACCACATGACATCTAGACTAGAGGCTACATAGTTAGAATTAGGCCTAGATTTAGATCTATAACTGTTTTTTTTTTCTGTAACCACTAACGTGTAACGACAAAAATTCTACTCAGAGTCAAGGACTAGGCTAGGTCTTACTATGGGCTAGCCTAGGCTAGGTCTAGGATAAACCCCAATACAAATCTAACCCTTAGTCTGTACTGTACTATTGCAGGTATTAAATCATTCAGCATGCATTATTTTCCAAATATCAGGATCCTGTTTCATAAAAATTTGCTATCCTATCAACTTGCCATTCTACTACAATTCATGGCTCTGATTGGCTGTTAAACAAATTGCATTGAAACAGCAGCTAATCAGAGCTAAAGTAAAAGTATGAATTGGTAGAATAGCATGTTGGTAGCATATCAACTTTGTTTTTCTTTAAAACAGAGCCCAGATATGCATTACTATTCATTAGTCTTAACTGGGTCAAATTCATTGTTAAAAAGACAACAATTGTGAGGCAATGCTCTTCAAAATTACCTAAAAATTAACAGATGATAGTGCTCATAAAAGTAATAGACAATTAATCGATTAACCAATTTCATTTGGTATCAACGGATATACTGCTACATTGTACATTCCACTTTCCTACAGATTTCCACTTAGTAATGCATCCCTCTTTCTTATAAATCCTGAAGTGGCTTGCAAACGTCAGCAGGGAGGACTTTCTCCCAACTAAACACCATGTGATATGCAGTGAGCACTTTCTGACATGCGATTACGTTAAGGGTATGTGAATCATGTTGAAGAATATTGTGCTTCTTTTTCAACATTTTTTTCTTGTTATTTGCTGAAGTATTTACATTGAAATTAAAATTACAGGCTTTACAATACGGGATTAGGGCTGAAATATTCCCAAAATGTGATTTGAGTTTAACCTACCTACCTTCAAATCATTTTTTTTTGGGGGGTAACATTTACATTAACTAAATACTTATCTAAAACCATTTTTTACAATGTATGTCTCCAGTTTGACACTAAATGGCTGTGTTGTAATAATGTGCATAGATTTGGTATCATACGGATGTGACTCAATAATAAAGGTGTATTCCAGTTAAAAAAAAAAAAATTATTTCAAAATTTTCCTCATGTTTGGAAGGTTTTCTGTGTTTCATACTTTCTTCATGATGACCCAATGTCATTTCAGTTCTAATAGTGAAAGTACCGATATTTTGCTAATCTATTTTCCAAATTTGAAGGAAAAACATAATTGTTACTATAGCTTAAAGAAAAAAAAAATATTTGCCAGATTTAAAAAATCTGAGTTGCATGACCCTACATGTTCTCAGAATATAAAATGGGATGAAAATAATTATGAAGCTATGAAAAAGTTACGCTTCATGGTTATCTAGTTAGTGCATAAGAAAAAGAGGAAAACCTAAAATATCACCTCGATCCATTGACTAAGTACTGTTATAGCTTATTTACTGGTAAATTCTTAAATATCTCAATAATCAATGCAAGATCTTAATTATTTTTGCTCTAAAATTAGTTGTTTTTTTTAATGCCTCCGCCACGAAGTGGTGCCGGAGGCATTATGTTTTCGGGTTGTCCGTCCGCTTTCGTTTACGCGATAACTTGAGTAATATTGACTTTAATTTTACCAAACTTGGTCCAAGTATAAAGTATGATGGGGCAATTATTTGTGACCGTGCACCTCAAAACGAACATAAAGTCGCACACACCGATTTTGCGTGAGGACTGAAAATAAGTGAAATGGGTCAACCTAGCCGAACTTGACTTTTTCATATTTTCTGAAAGAGGGGGTCTTCTTTTACAATATGCTAAAATTTGATATCATAAAACGGGCAGGAAAGTGTTTTTTTAGCAGTTTATCTAACATTTTTGGTAGAATAGTGTGATTAGGTGTGTCTTTAGAATCCCTTTGTCATTTCTGAAAAACCCTGTCCACACTCTTCACTTTCAACTCTAATAACTTTTGAAAGGATAGTGCTACTGCTTTGAAAGTTGGCATCAATTATGGACAGAATGTGTTAATGAGGCATTTCTAATTTCAGTTTTATCTGATAATCCCTTCATTGTTGTTACTCTGGTGGTTTACTTCCTGTTTTTTGTCCCATTCATCGCACAGCCAGCACGGTTTGGTAAAGATTAAGCGCTTGAATAGACACTGTACTTCAGAGCCTCTTTTCTCAGTTCACACTTTTCCTGAGTTTGTGCTTTCTTTCCAATATTTAGACAGGTTAGGAGAGTCCATTTGATTTGAGTTATACATCATTTTAAAGCTTAAAGCCTGTTCTTTCAGAATATGGTCTTAACTAAAAATTCATGTCTGGCGACTTTTTGTTTGTTTTGAGGTGCAGGGTCACATTTGATTAGATTTTGGGTGAAATCGGCCAAAGGTCAAAGGTCAAAGGTCAAGGTCAAATCGCGAAATTGTATCCGTTTACGCGATAACTCAAGACTGGATCAAGCAAATTTCACCAAACTTTGTCGGAGGATGATATATGATGGGGCAATTACTTGATTAGTTTTTTCGTGAAATCGGACAGAGGTCAAAGGTCAAAGATCAAGGTCAAATCCTAAAATTTATCTTTTTATGTGATAAGTCAAAACTGGATGAAGCAGCTTTCACCAAACTTGGTCCAAGGATGATGTATGATGGGACAATTAGTTGAGTAGATTTTAGGGACATTGGCAAGAGGTCAAAGGTCAAAAGGTCAAGGTCAAATGCTAAAAATGTTGGTATTTCCCCCATATCTATGCAATGCCCACAGGTATTTTCTTGAAACTTAGTGTAGACATGTACTACTGCATAAAGATTCTGCAGAGAGAGTTTCATGTCATAAGGTCAAAGGTCAAAAGGTCAAAGGTTAGGTGAAAATGTTGCAATATCACTTTTCTCGCAAATGGTTCAATGTATCTTCATGGAACTTGGTACATACGCATGTACTGACTGGCAGGGATTATCTAGGGAATTTAGGGGTCATGGGTCAATAGTCAGGGGTCAAAGGTCAAGGGCAACTCCTCAAAATTCTACTATTTCCCTCATATACTAGTATATGCAATGCTTGCATTATTAGTTTAAAAACTTAATATATACATGCATTACTTAATGGAGATTCTTCGGGAAATTTCCAGCCAGAAGGTCAAAGGTCAAAGGTTAAGGGTCAAAGGCGAGGTTTCAATGCCCCCAAATAATCTATTTTGTACTGTAATTACACTCTTTCTTCATACCTTGGAAATTACTCAATGCATAAACTGATAGGGTCCGTCAGAAGTCAAGTAAAAATTCTCAATTCCCTAAATATGTGTACCTGCACTCTTAGACAATCATAGCAAACCCAGTTCAAGGAAAGTGAACATTCAAGATATTTCTGACAAACCTGTCATTTCAATATTTTGCCAGTTATGTGAAACTATCATCACACATTGTGAAGACATTGTACTATACACCTATTTGGAGAATCATGCGTTATGGCGGAGGCATCAGTCGCCAGAGCGACATTTCTAGTTTTTTAATATGAGCATAATTATACAGGTCAGGCAGCTGAGTTAAAAGTGTTTAAATCACTTAACCACATTGTTACACTGTGTCTTTTAAACATTCTCCTTGTTGTATGATTCTTATATTTATGCAATTATTAATTGGAATATTTTATCTTTAATTCACTCATCAAAGATTATAATGAATTGACAGTTCTGAAGAATAAAACCAATTGCTCGTTATCAAAACAGCCTAAACATTAGCATGAAAGAGGTTCATATTATTTTCTAACTTGCTTTTTACTGTAGGTATCCATCCAAGAGTTTGCAAAGATAACAGCTACCATGTCCATGAGTTGCATGATTGGGCCGTCCCTTCAGTTTTCCCTGCCCATCCCTTGCACAAGCAAATACAAGTTGTCAAAAAGACACCACCACGTGAGAGAGCCCAAAGTATTGGGAAACCTGATCTAATTCATCTAGTCAAGAAGCCCCACGTTGATCACAACTATTCTACCACTTCTGAAAGTTGTGAAGCAAAAAGTGAAAAGGCAAGATGTTTCAGATTGCTAAACTTCTTCAAGAGGTCAAGGACAAAAATATGATCAACAATTGTCAGCTTCAATTACTGAAAATGAATTTTGGGGAAAAAAACTATAACGCTCATTGAAAATGATGAAAGCCTAAAAGAGTGAAAAATGTGGATATAGATACCCGGATGACCTTCAGCAATTTGCTGTCACATTACATTTATATAGAACGCAGGCATATGAGTTTTTGAGGGAGTACCTTCATTTGCCACATCCAAGTACTATCAGACAATGGAGTGCAAGTTTGAATTGTCAGCCTGGTTTTCTCAGTGAAACAATTTTCTTCCCACTTCAGATGACAATCTGTCAACAGAGGCACTTGTGTTCATGGCAGTTGGGTTAACAAATAGATGGAAACTTCCAGTGGCTTACTTCCTGACTGATCATTTGTCTGGTGAAGTCAAGGCTGAGATTGTTAAGCAGCTCATCTGTGTTCTGACGGAGGCAGGACTAACAGTTCACGGAGTAGTATGTGATGGGTCGTATGCCAATCATTCTATGGCATCCTCTTTGGGCTGCTCGCTGATGATCCTGGGCATGACGAAATCATTCTTTCCTCACCCTCTAGATCTAAGTGAGAAAGTATATTTCATCTTTGATGCATGCCACTTGGTTAAGCTTGTCAGAAGTTGCCTAGCTACATTGGGTACAATCAAGGAGGTATAAGAGATGGAGTTCCAACTGGCTGTAATTGATTCAAACAGCTACATTTCCCATTGATGCACAAAAGAATTCCACAGGTGCACATGTGCCTTTGATGATCAGGGTCCCATGCCGCCGGCTTTTTGAGCACTCTGAAGATTCATTTTAAACTCTTAACATTATATCGTCTATATGCTTCAAAGCACTGGAATAATTTACCACTTACCGTTAGACAGTCTCCATCAGTCAGTGTGTTAAAAAAAGCCTTGAAAACACATCTTTTCAGTAGCAACTAGTTCGTAGCTGTATATATAACATTTATCCAATTATACATACTGTCGTACATGTTTTGAATTGATTGTAAGCGCTTTGGGCCTTGTGGGAAAAGCGCATTATAAATAATAGTAATAATAATTATAATATATTCTGCTTGTTTTTTGTCAAATAGAATGAATGTTCTCTCAATAATAAAGCATATGAAACAATGATGCAATGCCACATGAATCAATTGTCTTCCTATCTGTGAGGCAGCTCAAGTTAGCCCATATTTCAAATATTTCTGAGTGGCGGCATGGAACATGGGATCGAAGGGAACTTAAGACTGTTGTTACTCCATTTTTCAAACCTCCTTGGTACAATCTACCACAAGGGAGGAAGAATTTCATGGTCCTTCATTAAAAAAGATTATATGAATTCCAACATAAAGACAATCTACATCTAGCAAACAAACTAAAGACGAAGCACGTGAAATGGCAACGCCACAAAATGAACGTCAAGGTCGCAGTGCAAGCTCTGAGCTCTTCAGTAGTCGATGCTATTGATTTCCTTCGTGAGGATCTGAAAATCCCAGAATTTGCTGGTAGCACCAGAACGACAGAGTTCATACGTACAATCGACAAGCTCTTTGACTTTATGAATTCTAAAACCCCACAAGGGAAGGGGTACAAGCAACCAAAGAACATCTCCGACCTTCAAGCAAGAAAAACTTGGCTAGATGACCAAAAGAAATACATTGAGTCACTCAGGAGTGCAACTGGACAGAAGCTGGTTCTGGGAAGAAGGAAAACGGAGGAAACGGAAGGGGAACGTGCTTTCGCTCACGCTGGACCAACACTGTGGAATTCACTTCCTCGTGAGCTGAAAGACTCAAGCTCTATAACATCTTTCAGGAGTAATTTAAAATCTTATCTGTTTAGCAGTGCATTTTGAAGACCAGTGTGTTTTGAAGACAGACTTTCATGTCTTTTTTTTTTCTGCTTCTTCATCTTCTTCTATTACTGTGATGTACTTGTATTTTCAATCTGTTCGCTTTGATGTACCTATTGTAAAGCGCCTTGAGCATTTAATCAAAGTGGAGAACGGCGCTATAGAAATTGTATGTATGTATTATTATTATTATCATTGAATGGGTTATGAATGAAATACTCAACATACAGAAGTACATAATATTATAGATTATTGACAAAAGATTTCTCTATAGTTTCAATTACTATAGATAATTGTTAAAATATGAATTTTCAATATTTTTCATACTCAAAATATCACTTTGTGGCACATATTTCGCATGTGCAGTAAGAGGGAAAAAACTTTCATAATGATGAAAATCTAATTTTGCCTTTTTACGTGTTTACTGATAAGAATTTTTATTCTTGGTAGTCTGGTGGTAGTGTCGTTGCCCGGAAAGCAGTAGATGACAGGTTCGAGTCCCACTGGTTCCTTTTTTTCCGACATGTTTGTTAATTTACAGATCAAAGTGAAGAAACTCAAAAAACTTGAGCCTTCACCCCTCTAAATAACATCTTTCTTTCATTTATCCTATGCCTTGTCCGCCTTGGACTACTTAACATAACAATGTCGGAATTTCGGAGCTTGGATGTTTGTTTCATGTTCATCGCGTCACTGCCGGCAACCAGGTTTGCCAGGGACAGCCTGGTGGTAGTGTCGCTGCCCGGAAAGCAGTAGATGACAGGTTCGAGTCCCACTGGTTCCCTTTTTCCGACATGTTTGTTAATTCACAGATCAGCAATTGCGATCTTAACAAATTTTCATTTGTAGAGGGAGACAAAGTGAAGAAACTCAAAAAAGCCCGAGCCTTCACCCCTCTGAATAATATCTTTCTTTCATTTATCCTATGCCTTGTCCGCCTTGGACTACTTAACATAACAATGTTGGAATTTCGGAGCTTGGATGTTTCTTCCATATTCATCGCGTCACTGCCGGCAACCAGGGACAGTCTGGTGGTAGTGTCACTTCCCGGAAAGCAGTAGATGACAGGTTCGAGTCCCACTGGTTCCTTTTTTCAGACATATTTGTTAATTTACAGATCAGCAATTGCGATCTTAACAAATTTCATTTGTAGAGGGAGACAAAGTGAAGAAACTAAAAAAAGAAAAACCTGAGCCTTCACCCCTCTGAATGATATCTTTCTTTCAAGAATTTTTATATTCAACATCAGAGGCCGTTGCATAAAGTTTTTCACCTGAGAGAACTCTGGTTGTTTTTTACCCAAGTTTTTTTTCCTTGTTAAGGCTATGGCAAAAGTCAGACTAACCCGAGTTTTGAGTTTTTACCCGAGTTTTTCTGAGGTAAAAGGTTTTATGCTATAGGGCCCGGGTGAAAATTCAGCCATTAGAGTTTGTGTTTAACTGTTTAATTTGTGTTGTAATATGTTACTAAATCTATGTAGCCAGTTATGAATTGTGGTGTAACTAATTTAAATAAGTAATCAATTACATGTTTAATAACTACATCGATTTTAATTTTGAACATCAAAGTTGCTTTAATTTTTGTCACGTTTCTATATGCATGGTCAAAAGTTTTCACCTAACACATAAAAGATGCAAATAAGTTTTTGTGTTATTTGTTTTTTTTTTAGTTTGTAAGTGTTTTATTACATTCAAGAGCTGCAGACAGACATAAGCAGTGCAGTGTTTCTCAGTGTGTCAAATTTTGTAGAGGAGATATTCCATAAAGTCATAATATACAAAACAGTGGTTTGCTGTATGTGTGTACTTGTGTTTAACCTATTTTTTTTTTGTGCGTGTGTATGTGCGTGTGTATGTGCGTGTGCTTGCCTGTGTGGGTATGTGCGTTTAATAAATATGCATTGCTGATTGCTCAGGGATTTTAAATACTGATGAAAATCAAATATCTGCACATAATGAGATCTGGGCCCTGTTGCATAAATAGTTAAAATCAAACCCAAGTCAGAAAATCAAACTTAAGTAGGGTATCAGCCAATCAGAATCAAGCATTCTGTGACTTAGGTTTGATTTTCTGACTTAGGTCTGATTTCAACTTTTTATGCAACAGGGCCCAGTTCCTTGGAATTCGAATAAAGCACTCAAAGAATGTATAATTTTGGAACTTGGTTTCTGACAATGAAAAAAAAAAAATAAATGAGGTGATTATTAATTTCCAACATGTATTCCTGCATGGTAAAATGGAGGTATTTTTTCTTTAGAAGCATGCATGTTTTTATCCCATTTGAGTTTCAAATTTATTCTTACCTGTTAATTTAAATGTATAAATTTAACATCGTTTGATTTTACCTAATTAATCACTGTATTGATGAAAAAAAAATTATACATGCATATAAAAGTATAAAAGAAGTGAATTGCATCTTGTATAAAACAACGACGGGGTGAATAATTGGCACTTTCTTCAGCCTCCTCTTTTTATGGCAACCAAATAGTAAAATTATATCACAGAAAAAGTAAAAGTTTAAAGTGTGAATGGGTCACTCCCCCCCCCCCCCCACCCAGACAAGCCTGGTTGGGTTTGGGATTCGGGTGATAGGGCCTCCTCTTTTACAAATTAAATTCTTGACCCGCTCACGTAAAACCTGCACTTTTTCATACGATTTTCGCTCGACTATTTTGTTGATAAATAACTGATAATTGATAATGAATTGCATTACTTAAAATTTACTTATACAAAAAGAAAAAGAATAAGAAAAAAAGGTCTTGCAAAATTCGTCAGGGGGCACTCCGCCCTCCCTCCCTTAGCCATTCTCGATCTAGTGCTACTAGATAGCTGATACATAACTATATGCAAGGTCGGCGGAACGGGGGGGGGGGGGTGGGCATTTGCCCCCTTTCCAAAATTAAAAAACTTCCCTTTTTAATCTTAAATGTGCTCTTTTCTAAGTGCCCTATTTGGCAATTGAGCCCAACCCCCCCCCCCAAAAAAAAAAAAAAAAAAAAAATCGCTCCTCCACCCTTTGCTCTACCAGCAGTTAATTTTACTATGGTGATCATTGGTGATAGTGTGAAAAAAGCTAGTATACGTAATAATATGCCTAGTGGCACGGCATATGCTCCGGCATTGATATCTCTCTGAAAATAGAGTTAGCATCATGGGTCTGATTGGGCTCTTTGGTTCAGGGCAGGGTGAGGATTAGGATTAGGGTTAGGGTTAGAGTTTGGGTTAGGGTTTATGTAAGCTTCAACATTAGCATTTCGAGCTGGAGCATGTGTCATGGAACCAATATGCCTACACGTACTAATAAAAATGATTTTAAAATGGGACAACGTTTCATTAAGTGTTCCCCTTTTGGGGCTTTCTTCCCAGGAGAACACTTTCAGTTCTGTAAGAGAAACAGTATTCATAGACTTAAAAGCGAATACTTCTCGGAGCAAGACCTGTCGCAAGAAGATGATCATGGAAACCAGCTGGTCGAAATGTTAAGTGGCCTGTTTCTGAAAACTGTTTTGCATAATCATGGCCGTTTGTTCACTGAAAGATATATCAAAACAACCAAACGTCCAAGCGACATTAACTGAGCAAAGGAAATGTTGTGGAATGGGGAATAATCAGACGACTATTAATTGCAAACATGAAGGAACTTGTTTTAGAGCACCAAACCATCCCAGACAATGTGAGTGAATTTATTTCACAGTACAAAGACTGACGCAGCTTAGGAAAGTTTGATGTAATTGCGGTAATTATTATATCACAAGGGGCACCCGCCTGTCTGGAGATCAAGAGATCCCTTTGCATTGCATGGACCATGGTCGTGTTGCGTCGGCTTGAAAGTATTACCTCGTTGAAAATAATTAAAGGTAATATTTAATTTCATTTTCATTTTCTTTACCACTCATGATAAGAGATTGCTAGCAACTTAAATTTTTGAGTTATTTCCTTCTCTTATCTCCGACCCCCTCATCTTTTTGCTGATAGACAAGTATGATAGGTGTTCAACACACCGACCGGGTCCATATCAACCGACCGCGCACTACAATGGCATTGCGCGTACAGAAAGAAAATGTACGCATGGGACTATACGCGCAACGGTGTTCGATTATTCACTGGGCTACGCTACCGAGTAAAATGAGGCGAAAACAAATAAGTATTCTCTCTAAATTAACGAAATTTAGCCAAAATGAATAAGATTTATCGTGTAACTACATATAACTAGGCCTACCTTTGCTGACTCGTTGTTAGATGTAGAGTATCCTTCCGTAATAAATTTGACGATTTTGACCGCAAAATTGTCACCGCCACTTGTACGATCGTGCACACACGTTACACATACACATGACATAATTATTTTGTCGCCCGCTACGACCGTACGAGTTGAAGCAGAAACGAGAAATGAATGTGAAAAAACAAACCGACTCATCTAATTTATTTCAATTACGATGAAAAGTTTCCCAATGAAAATCAATTCAAATTCATCAAACAGTCCTTCAAAAGTAATATCGAAGGATTCAAAATATATTCAAATATTATTGGGGAAAAATGACGGCTGGAAAAAAAAAGCGGCCTGTCGAAAAAAACGCATTTAAGTGCCCTTTATACGTATTGTCAGGGTGGTCGGTTGAAATGAGCAGGGCAACTGAGTGCGGAAAAAATGACACCCCACGCGTTCTTCTTCTTCTTCTGATTAAGTCTGCCTCCTTCAATATACTGAAGATTCTTGCAGACTGGTGCTATTTACATTATAATACAATTTATTTACAGATATTTACAAGCACATAGTAAATTTGACGAAAAAAAAAAAAAACTAGCCACTGTGATCAACCGTTAGACGGTTTCGAAATGATCCCACAGATGGCGCTGAAACAATTTCTGACGACAGGGAATTCCAGTTCCTTACAGTTCTTGGGAAGAACGAATGGCGATGCGATTCAGTTCTCGAATATGGTACCTGATAGGAGTGTGGTTGCGAGGCTCTCGTTAACTGAGTAGCCTGTTTGATAATATAGTCCTGCGCTGAAAGAGGAGTGAGATTATTGTGTATTTTGTACATCATAATTAGCCTGTCATTTTCTCTGCGCTGTTCCAGAGTGGTCCAATTAAATTCTTGTAGCATTTTGGTGACACTCGAGGTGTTATGGTAGCGATTTAAAGTGAATCGCGCAGCTCTTCTCTGGACCATTTCCACTTGGTGGATTAGGTTCTTGGTAGATGGGTCCCAAACTGTGGAAGCATACTCAACAATTGGTCGAACCAACGTTTTGTAAGCTGTGGCTTTAACATCAGAAGATTTTATGCGAAGATTGCGTTTAGAAATGCAAGCACGTTATTGGCTTTATTGACAGTATTGTTGATGTGTTGGGTCCACTTCAAATCAGAAGTGATGGTTACACCCAAGTACTTCACGGATTCAACAGATTCAAGAGGGGCGTTATTTAGATGATACATGTGTTGCACCCTACTTCTTTTCCTGGATATTGTCAAAACC
Source organism: Diadema setosum (assembly GCF_964275005.1). Lineage (NCBI taxonomy): Eukaryota > Metazoa > Echinodermata > Echinoidea > Diadematoida > Diadematidae > Diadema > Diadema setosum. The sequence continues at coordinate 4,958,679 of NC_092696.1, read as the reverse complement.
TTACACTTATCTGTGTTCAAATCCATCATCCATTTTTTCGCCCAGTCACCAATTTTGTTTAGGTCCTCTTGAAGATTTTGCGTATGATGTTGATTGTCGATGGTCATGTAAGAAATTGCATCATCGGTAAAAAGGCGAACCTTTGACGCGAGGCCATCAGGCAAGTCATTGATGTAAAGTAGAAAGAGGCAAGGCCCAAGAACCGACCCCTGAGGTACTCCAGATCCTACCGCTACTGAAGAAGATTTAATACCATCCAAAACGACCCTCTGACTTCTTCCATTGAGAAAACTTTGAATCCATTTCAGATTTTCCCCCCTGATACCGTAGTAGTCCAGTTTACGTAAAAGCCGCTCATGTCCAAGCCGCCATCTAGAGCGCGTACCTCAGATCGCATTTTTAGTGCGCGCTTGTGAATCCGGAGTATTTTCTCCACACGTGAGTAAAATTTCAGGCAAATTGTGAGATTTTTCACGTTTCTATTGATAGGAAAACATTAGGTGGCCGGTATTATGAACACCCAACCATACAATGCATAAAATACTAATACCGGTACGTGTTTGAGCGCTTGTGTACGTGTTAAAGTGAAAACAGAGTTCTGTGCCCTGTTGCATAAAACCCTTACCGCTGGACTTACCGCTCCTTTCTAGCGGTAAGTCTTCAAATTAGCGGTAAAGCTTATAATCCTTGATGCTGATTGGCTGTGACGCCTAATTTTGACGGTAGTTACCATTGAAATTCAACGGTAAGTTTTATGCAACGGGCCACTGGTAAGGGCTTGAGAACCCGTCTGGCACCATTTCATATTTGCTTGCAATATATCGAAAGAGTCTACAAAGAAACTTACCTGGCTGACGCGGTTTGCCGGAATGATGAGTCGTTTTGGAGTATTTTGAGAAAAATAATAAAAGTCGGTAGACCGACTTTTATTCCAGAAGGCTCCAGACTAACTCGAGCCTATTTCAGACAATTTACACACAGTTCGTGATCGCCATGTTCATCAGTATGGTAGGGGTCCAACCCACCGACCGGGTCCATAACGACCGACCGCGCATTATAATGGCATTGCGCGTACAGAAAGAAAATGTACGCATGGGACTACGCGCAACGGTGTTCGATTCTTCACTGGGATACGCTACCGAGTAAAATGTGGCGAAAACAGCTAAGTATTCCCTCTAAATTACCGAAATTTAGCAAAATCGAATAAGGTTTATCGTGTAACTACATATAACTAGGCCTACCTTTGCTGACTCGTTGTTAGATGTAGAGTATCCTTCCGTAATAAATTTGACGATTTTGACCGCAAAATTGTCACCGCCGCTTGTACGATCGTGCACACATAGGGGCGCGCCGGGGTATACACATTACATAAACATTTTGTCGCCCGCTACGACCGTACGAGTTGATGCAGAAACGAGAAATGAATGTGAAAAAACAAACCGACTCATCTAATTTATTTCAATTACGATGGAAAGTTTCCTAATGAAAATCAAGTCAAATACATCAAACAGTCCTTCAAAAGTAATATCGAAGGATTCAAAATATATTCAAATATTATTGGGGAAAAATTACGACTAGAAAAAAACAGCAACTTGTCGAAAAAACGCGTTTAAGTACGCTTTATACGTATTGTCAATAGAGGGCGGGGTGGTCGGTCGATATGAGTCGGGCAACTGAGTGCGGAAAAAATGACACCCCACGCGTTCGAAGCCGCCATCTAGAGCGCGTACCTCAGATCGCATTTTCAGTGCGCGCTTGTGAATCCGGAGTATTTTCTCCACACGTGAGTAATATTTCAGGCAAATTGTGAGATTTTTCACGTTTCTATTGATAGAAAAACGTTAGGTGTCCGATATTATGAACACCCAACCATACTCTATAATACTACGGGTACCAAACGAGGCCTTACTGAGCAGACAGGAAAGTGCGTGCTAATCCTGTACAAAACAAATGGACAGTTGCTGAGACGCACGGTCTTTGAAGTTTTTGTTGTTGTTTATCAAGCGTCTTTGATTGTTTTTAGAGGTTCTTGAGAGGCGCACACTAATTTTGCATGCGCGCCAAAGAGGTTTTTGATGCGCGCGTTGTAACAACTCGGACCATTACTGCGAGTACGCTACAATGTAGTTTATACAGGCCGCTCCCATATGCATAGTAGATACCTACACCACACTGTACAATCCAGAGGGACAACCAATACAACTCATCCCGGCGTCAAGCAAAGCGAGGCCGAGTTATCCCCGAGTCCGAGTCTAGCCTGACCCCGTTCGGGTAAGGTCTGAGACTGAACGTTTTTGGTTAATATTTCCCATTTTCGTCGTTACCCATCGAATATCTTGTTATTACAGCGTTATTCCGCACATTTCCTAGGCATACGTTCATATTTTGGAGCAAAATTTGACAACTTTTGCAGAACTTTTTTGGGGCTTTAACGTGTCCCACTACTACTGCAGCGCTACCCGGACAAAGATTGCGCGCGGCCTCTTCAACGGACTCGGCACAAGAGCACTGCGTACGCGCCACGCGCAGTCCGCGCTCTAGTGTTCTAGCAAAGACGCTTAACTAATAAGACACGAAAGTGCGCGCTAATCCTGTACAAAACAAATGGACAGCGCGCGGTCTTCAAGCGTATACGCACATCACCTGAGACGCGCTGCCTTGACGCTTGATAAACAACAGCAGCGACGGCTTCAGGGACAGCGCGTCTCAGGTGATGTGTGTCTTTGCCTGAGACGCGCTGTCTTTGAAGATGTTGTTGTTTATCAAGCGTCTTTGATTGTGAGATCACGTTGTTGCCAAATTTTTACCTCCACGAAATAATCCTTATTACTTTAAAATCTCGTTCTTCAAATAATCCCCTTAATCGATAAAAAGCTACGACTATAATTTGTAAATCTTTTTAAAATGATAAAAATACCACTACCGTTGGAAATGAATGATGTTCCTAGGTGTACTGAGTTTGTACTTAGCTCTCTTTTGTATCGTCATGTAGGGTAGCCATTTTGTGTCCATTGTTATCGCGCGCCTTCATATCTTATATCTCTACTATCTTTGGTTCTAGTCAAGGCGCAGGGACCCAGAAAAAGTGACTTTCAGCGTGTTTCTATGACAGAGAATCCGATAGACCTAGCATTTGCAAGCGCGTAATCAAACAGTGCGCTAACGCAGAACCGGGTTGTTTCTACAGAAAGCGCATAATCGGATTGAATCCGATTCTCCACCTGAATGCAGGTGTGACCGGATGTCTGGAAAGTTGGCTGGTGCATTGTGGGCCCTAGCCCGGGTCAAGCATCTACTGATGATGCGGATGCGATCACCGATTGAACGAAACTGAGCACAGGGCCTGCCGGCCGGCCTAGTGTGGGTACAAGTACAACATACAGTTACAACCGGCTGCTGGACGAATTTGTTTTCATCTAACTTAACGTTAGGGCTCCTACTCTAACGTTAGCTCTTCACAGCGTTTATATGGATTGAAACTAGTTTTCTACCAATTCTTTGGTTCGTCAATTTTTTCACGGATTTTAAGATTGGATTTTTGTAACTGGATTATCACATGTGACGAGACAACATCAGTTCACAGAGACACACACACAGCTTCTGTCGCGTCTGAGTTCTGTAAGTTCTATCTAGATTCTAACTAGTTCTAACAAGTTAGAGTAGAAGTAGGCCCTAGTTTTCTAGAACCTCTACTCAACTGTTGGGCTAGGCCCTACGTTAGGCATATTTCTAGTCTAACATTTAACGTTAACAAGTTAAGATAAAAAATTATTTTAGATTAGATTTCTAGGGCCTAGGCCTACACGTTTTAGGTGTAACGTTATAGATAGATCTAACACGTTAGGCCTATATCTAACAATTGTTAGAGAGATGATCCCATAAATAGGCCATTTTATAGGGCCTAACTTAGAGTCGTTAGGCCTACTGCGACTGGATACTATCTAACTTGTTAGACTAGGCCTAGAGTCTTTCTATTCATGTTACTTGTTAGCGATTTCCACATAACAATTAACATTACTTGTCATTGGGCCTAACCATGTTAGATTCTAACGTAAGGCCTACGACTCCACGAGTAGATCTACGTACCGGGTACTTTTACTAACGATAAAGGGGCCCTGAAATCCAATTTTATTTGAAAACATCACTTTTGCCGTGAAACAAATATCTCCGTTGTTACAAGGGGGTTCTAAGAAACATTCCATAGGCTCTAGCTTACTACTTTTTAACATTTGTTTTCTTCTATTTTTCTTGAGATAACTTGGGAACGCCCACAAAAAAATCCTTCAAAACTAACATGTTAATCAATAGTTTTAACGTTAACTTGAACAGTTAGAACTAGATCCAGTCTAAGTATTATTCTGATATAAATATTCTTGAGATGATATCATCTGTTAATCATTGCTGAAGTACAGAAAATGAGAAATGTTTAACAAAAGACATTTGGAATGCACCTTCCTTTCGACTCAGCATAACTTAGATTAGAAGTTGCATGTTTCTATCATATAATATCATTGGGACTAACAAAAAACATGGCGAGGGAAGGTGTAACTGTTATTCTAAATCTAATGTATTTTGTTTTAATATTTCAGTACTTTAGTCTTTACCAATGACTGACAGATGAGGTCATCTCTAGAATAATATTGATTAGAAATGTCTTAAAGTAGATCTAGCTGTTAGCCCGTTAGAACTAACATGTAAGTTTGAAATGTGTGTTTGTTTGTTTGTTTGTTTTTGTGGGCGTTGCCAAGTAGAACTCTAGAGTCTAATCTGAAGAATAAAAAAGAAAAAGTCGTTAAAAATAAATGGAATGTTTATAACGTTAGAATATTCGTTTCACCAATAAAGTGATGTTGAGAACTTGAGGGTATTTTAAATCAACACAAATCAACATGCATTTGAATTTCAGGGCCCCTTTAAATTAGGCCCTAGACCTAGAGAACCACTCTAACTTAACAAATTAAAATGTTCAGTAGTCTAACTGTTAAGAGTATTAAACACAAACGGCCTAACGTTACAACTAAACTAAGGATCGACTGTGTGTCATTGGATTTATAAGTAACGTTAGAACAAAGGCCTAACGTTAACTGTTAACTGTGTTAGACCTCTTTCTTCGGGCAGGTAGGATTTAATTCAGGTAGAAACTCGGATCTATGTAGCCCGACCAGACGCTGTTAATACGCTACGCGAGCTACGTATGTACAGGGGCGACTGGGCTGTGTATATTTAGGGTCTATGGAACATCTACTACACTAGAACTGTAACGTTAACGTTAGTTATATTCCAAGTCAACGTTAGATTTTAGAATAGAAGTAGCTGTTGCTACGATGCCTCACAAAACAGTTAACGGTTATCGTTAGATAGCGTTGATTTTAAACTTTGTTAGTTAGGCACCCTGCCTCTAAATCTAACGTTAACTAGAACATCTAGACATCTAACGTTACACCCCAAGTGGACTCACTTTTTCCGTTATTGGATTGACAAAATGTGCTTTAAATGTTTCGATAAATCAATGTTTCAATTTCCTTTCATTTTCGGACTAACGAAACGTCGTATTTTTATAGGCCCTACCGAGATCCATATTTGATTCTTTGTCGGATTAACAAACTATAAAAGACCCTAGTAACGAACCTCTAGAATAATGACAAAAAGTTCGTATAACAAACCCTAACACTGTCACTAGTTTGCTAGTGCTAGACTTGATTAGAGTTTGTCTTTTCCGAACTAAAAAGTATTACTAATTAGGCCTAGAATATCTATTTAGACCCCAATGTGCATCTCACACGTATTGTTAGCGCTAGTAGTAGTATAGTATTGTCAATAATAGAATGTAACAAGTTAGTCGTACTCGTACTAAGTCGTAGAACTAGCGATAGGTTCTAGACTGAGTAGTCTAGTAGATCTAGCTCGAATTTAACGTTAACTGTTACTAGTGTTAGTTGCCTTGGTTATAAAATCAGAGCGCAACGGTGCTAAAATAACACCCCTGCCCCTGTTCGTGTGTCTTTTCTTTATGCTAAAATTCAGAGTATTTTCTTTACAAATTTGTCAAATCTGAGGCAAATTGTGACTAGTAACGTTAGAACCTGATACTCGGCCGTGTTGGAGACACTCAACTAACGTTAGATAAATAGCTGCAGCATGCATGCAAAACATAAAAGTCATGGCCACATTATATTACCGTACACGTGTGTGTCAAACTGGTGATTGTCTTCCGGGTCAGTATCGGATTATTGAACCTGGCGTGTTTCTACAGCGCTGACACTGGAAACTGCCCCGGAAAGAACTACAATAAACCTCGCATGAGTCGAAGCTCTCGGGACTGACAAAAATGCGTCGACTTAAGTGAAATTCGACTCTCGCGAGAGTCGATTTTTTTTCGACTCACAGACAGTTATGTACATGTATTATAGTACATTTGCATGCATGTGTGTGCGTGTGTGTGTGCGTGTGTGTGTTTGCATTCAAATTTGTCTGTTCTTGAAGATAATGTTCTTATTTTGTTCAAAATTGAACATGGAATTTTATCAATACTAGTAGTTAAACGTAGTTCTGAGAATGTCTGCGCCCGGCAATGTGCATGTGCTATGTCTGTGGTGCAACATAGGTAGCCATCACGAGCTGTCAACCTACCTTGAGACAAACACTCTCCCAGGCCAATCCCACCTCCATTGAACAAAACTATACAGCCAGCCGGGCACGCACAAACAAGCTCCGCCCACTTGGCCTGTCACTAAAATATTAAAGCAGCGATTGGTTGACCAAGGAGTTCTGGCTTGACATGGATAAAGTATGGATGTGCTGTGTGTATGGATAAAGTATGGATCGATGTTCTGTGTGTATACATGTATACATGTGTATGTATTCGACATGCGTGCAGAGCGGTACGGTGAGTGTGCATGCTTACCTGCAGCAGGCCAGGGACGGGGTTCTGCGACATGCCGATTTTTTGTTCTCCTCTAAATGTAATGAGAATGCCAGACAAATCTTCTTCGGCTCAAGTGATGTAAACTACGTGTATTTTGTACAAAAGGGACTGAATGTTTTACTTCGACACAGCCGAAATTCGACTCTCGTACTTCGGCTTATCCAAATATTTCTTAGAGAAAATACATAGGGAAAAATCGGGACTTTTTATTTTGCTTCGAGTTAAGTGATTTTCGACTCACTCGACGTCGACTTATCCGAGGTTTACTGTACCTCATTAGACGGTTAAGTTAAGCGGAATCGGTATCGGAATCTGCATCGGAAAGAAACCGTTACTGGTGTGTTTCTACAGCCCCCTCTATCGGATACAATCCGATAGACCCGGAATTTGGGGTTCTGTAGAAACACGCTGAAAGTTCAACCCACCCCGCAGAAAAGGTTTGACTGCATGGGGTGGTCGGTTGGACCCTCTGGAATACCCCTAGGTAGTATGTGGTTCCAAATTGTGGTATCAATGAAATTTTACAGGCCACTTTAGTTGCGACAAGACCTTATTGTTCGAAAAGGAGTCTGCGCGCACTAAGACTACTACACGCACCACTCCACTCCACATGCGCCAGGCAGTGCCAGTGGTGCGTGTAGTAGTCTTAGCGCACGCAGACTTTTTCTTCGACAATCAAGGGTTTTGCCTGCAAACTAACTTTTCATGCCAAGCTGGGGTCGGTGTAGTGTAGTTTCTAGCCGTTTTTATTTCGTCTTTATTTCTCCGAGTTGCAGCAAGCCGATTGAGAGCACATATACCGAGTGATTGCGACGCCCGAACCGGTTTTTTTTTTTCGCAATCACTGGGTATGCGCCCTCACTCGGCTTAGCGCAATACAGCGGGCTTCTGCACAATACACAATCTGCAACTCAGAGAAATAAAGACGAAATAAAAACGGCTAGAAATTAGACAAGGGTCGGTGACGCTTGTTGCTATTGGGGCACTGAAAATGACAAAACTATCACAGTTTTTGCATTTATTTCATGAAGAATTCATCAAAACGCCATAAAACTACGTACATGTTGCTAGAGATGTCAGCAATACAATGGGATACATTGTAAGGTATAATATTGTGCATGGTTACTATGGTAACCGGAAGCCTACAGGTGATAGGTAACCCCCCCCCCCCCCAAAAAAAAAAAAAAAAAAAAAAATATCCGGAATCTAGACAGGTTTGTTTCTTTTGCCTTTCGTGCACATCACCCATTGTAGATCGGATCTTAGAGTACCTACCTCAACACTTTAAAATTAGCCTGGATAAAAGGGAAAGGACGTCCAAGATTTTTTTTCCCTCTTTCTCTCCTTAGTATTAATTAATTACTGCACATTTTGATACACATTTACATATTATGATTTTTCATTTTATTCTAATATTTTTGTAAAATTTGACATTTTGAAATTTGTGTCCATACATTGCTAAAAACTACATTTGCCTGTACTTTGAAGTCAAATTTGTGTTGAAAGTACGACGGATGCATGCATTTTACTATTCGAAAATGATATCTTTCTTTCAATGGCCATTTATTATGCCTTTGTTGACAAATTTTTCTGTAACTTGAGAATGCTTCAATATTTTCTTCATATATGTGGTACACTTAAACAGAAGGAAGGACATGCTTACTGAGCTTTTTGAAATTATGGGCTTTAGTTTTTAAGTTATTGACAGCTGAATCCTGATTGGATAATACTGGTTGCCATGGCAACAGGAGAAAACTGTTTTACGATAATCAATAAAAATGTTTTTTTTTATTGCATCTATAATAATGATAAAATATGCATATTATATATATATCAAAGTTTGCAGCAGTAGGAGGCATTTTGGGGGTTACCAAGCATCTGTAGGCATCCGGTTACCATGGTAGCCATGCACAATATTATACCTTACAATGTATCCGACTGTATTGCTTACATCTCTAGCAACATGTACATACAATTGTACATAGTTTTATGGCGTTTTGATGAATTCTTGTATTGTACAGAAGCCCGCTGTATTGCGCTAAGCCGAGTGAGGGCGCATACCCAGTGATTGCGACAAAAAACAAAAACAAAAACAAAAAACAAAAAACAAAACGCGGTTCGGGCGTCGCAATTACTCGGTATGTGCTCTCAATCGGCTTGCTGCAACTCGGAGAAATAAAGACGAAATAAAAACGGCTAGAAACTATAGGCGTTTTCACATCAGCCCGATAAAAATCCAAGCTCGAAATATTTTCCGCGATTGCGAATTAGAGCGCTATTTCATTTCTTATTCACATCAGCCCGAAGAGGGGGTAACCCGAATAGCTAAAAATTTTAAAATAGCTAATTCGACAGCTGAGTATGTGCAAACAGCATCAGTAATGTGTGTGCCTCCTCAAAAATTCCTCATGATTTGTGTGCAGTTTGCCTCGATCGATCGGGTCACACATGCTAGGCATGATGGGATTCATCGCGCTAATTTCTCGAGTCGTTTTCACATTATCAAATAGCGCGCTACTATCCCGCTATTTCAGAAATTTCCCGAGTCGAGAAATTTTCTCGATCAGAGCGATACAATTAGCGGGCTAATTTGTGTTCACATTATCAAATAGCGCGCTATTTCGCTATCGGGAAAATTTCCCAAGTCAGAAAATAGCGCGCTATTTCGAAACATCGGGCTGATGTGAAAACGCCTAGTAATACGCCAACCCCAGCTTGGCATGAAAAGTTAGTTTGCAGGCAAAAACCAATGTTTGTCAAATAAAAAGTCTGCGTGCGCTAAGACTACTACACGCACCACTGGCACTCGTTGGCGCATGTAGCAGTGGAGTGGTGCGTGTATTAGTCTTGGCAAGCGCAGACTTCTTCACGTTTGTTCCAACAAAAAAATGATGAAAAGTGGCCTGTAAAATTCTACTGATACCACAATTTGGAACCACATACTACCTGGGGATGTTCATGGAGGTACCATCTACCACCTTGTCTGGTCAAACCTTTTCTGCGGGGTTGGTTGAACGAACTCCTTAATTAACGAACTCCTTAATGACAGGCTAATTATGATGTACAAAATACACAATAATCTTACTCCTCTTTCAGCACAGGACTATATTATCAAACAGGCTACTCAGTTAACGAGAGCCTCGCAACCACACTCCTATCAGGTACCATATTCGAGAACTGAATCGCATCGCCATTCGTTCTTCCCAAGAACTGTAAGGAACTGGAATTCCCTGTCGTCAGACATTGTTTCTGCGCCATCTGTGGGATCATTTCGAAACCGTCTAACGGTTGATCACAGTGGCTAGTTGTTTTCGTCAAATTTTCTATGTGCTTGTAAATATCTGTAAATAAATTGTATTATAATGTAAATAGCACCAGTCTGCAAGAATCTTCAGGCTATTAAAGGAGGCAGACTTAACCAGAAGAAGAAGAAGAAGAAGCCCCTTACAGGAATTAGCGCCTTGACTATTAGTATTACAACTAGCAGCACCCGTGGAAATCCACGGGTCTGAGTGCCTTTATTTTTTTTCTCTCATATATACGATTTTGCAAATTTTTATTGATGAAATAAAACGAAAAGTTTTTTCATTCTTTCGTTACTTGTGCTCTCTTCTATCCATGACCACCACCCCCACACAAATTTTTACCCTCGCTGAACAAACAAACAAACAAACAAACAAACAAACATTCAGGGAAAATCACAAAAAAAAAACCGCATATGAGATTCTCCGAAAGTTCTGCCCACAGATTCTTCCCGTCTGAACGGGGAGATACTATTGACACTATGACTTTGATATTAATTATACCCCCTGCTCTTGCTCCATGCAGGCACCCGAGGGAATCCACGGCCGGTCTCAAGGCATCACATGTTTTTGTTTTTTTTTCATTCCTATTTCTTTTCCCACGTTATGAGAGAAAAATATAATATTTTCGTCTTCAATTGCTTCCTCCTTTTTGTTTTTTATCACCAAAACTTGGTTTGATATATCATAGAACCATCCGTTTATCTGCTCCAGACTAAAACATCATCATTATTGTTATTCTATTATTCTTATTATGCCCCTACTGTTATATTATTATTGTGATCATAGTCATTAGGTTTTATAAGTATAAGAAATCCGTGGAAATCCACGGGTCTCAGGGCTTCGTATTCTTTCTTTAATATTTCTTCAACCACGTTATGAGAGAAGAAATACACAAAGAATATTTTCGTCTTCATTTGCTCCCTCATTTCTGTTTTCATAATCAAAACTTGGGTTGATGGATCTAGAACCGCCTTTTGATATTGTTTATTGTTTTTATCATCATTATAATCATTGATTAAGGCCTATGATTATGATTGTGATTATTATTATTATTATTATTATTTTGAGGGAGGGGAGATCATAATCATTCGGTTTCATTATTATTTTATATAATTCTTTGACATGGGGATGACTCAAGGGAATTAAGAAGAAAAAGGATGGTGAATCTTTTTGTGCGTCATGTCAAGGTTACTCTCAAGGTTACTTATTTCAAATAGCTTCATTATCATTGATATTTCATTTTAACCATTAAAACAATCCAGTACCTGTTTGCGTCTCTTCCGCCCACTCTTAGTTATGGATCATAGCACCCCTCCCCATTCATTCGCACTGGCCTACTCTCTTATTATCATTATTTCAGTGTATTATTGTTATTGTTATTATCATTTTTATTTTTACTAACATTATTATTATTATTTAGGGGAGAGGAGAGAGTGAGTCATAATATAGGGATGACCAACATAGGGAGGCAGAAATGTTAATTTGTTAAGAATTGTAAAAATCTGTTTCCCCCATTTTTCTGCTCTTGATAAAAAGCTTTTCTGAAGACAGTCATGCGCAAACTGTCCAAAACTGCTTCACTGCACTAACATACGTAATCTTGTGCTGAGCAGGACTACCCCAGTTGTGTTTTTGTTGCTATTGTGCTGAGAGAAATAGAATATTTTCGTCTTCATTTGCTCTCTTCTTTTTGTTTTTATAACCACACCTTGGTTTGATAGATCATAGAACCACCCGTTTATCTGCTTCAGACACAGGTACAATTTATCATCACTATTATCATTATTGTTATTATTATTATTATTATGATTATTTTATTATTATTACCATTATCATATTATCATTACTATCATTATTATTATTATTATTATTATCATTATTATTATATTACCACTATAATATCCATTATTATTTGTGGAAGGGGAGATCATATTATAGTCATTAGGTTTAATAAGTCACCTGTTGGAATCCATGGACCTCATGCAGGGCCTCGTATTTTTCTTTAACTCTTTTCCCACGTTATGGAAGAAAGAAGAATTTTTTGTCTTCATATGCTCCCTCTTTTTTTATTTTTATCACCAAAATTTGGTGTGATGGACCATAGAACTACCCATTTTATTACCACTTGGAAATTCAAAAAAAAAAACAAAAAAAAACAAAAAAAAAACAAAAAAACAGGCGGTCGTCAAATCGAGGGTTTCCTCTACGTCCGCTCATCTTATGAATATTCATGTTTACAGCTGCAGCTCTGCAGTAAACGAATGGACAGCGGCGCGTGTAATCTGATATGGAAGGATACGATCGGCAAGGACAAAGTTTAAGTGGATATTTAGCCGTCCTAAACAGTCTGAGTACAATGATACCCGACTTGAGAGTAAACTAAATGACGTACCTGAGCTGCATAGTATCCTGCAGTTGTGCAAAATACAATAAAATAACAGCATTCGTTGTTTTCATTTGGGCACGCCAATGCCAATGGCGAGCGTCACTGTACGTAAATGCCCTTGTATGACCGCGCCGTGTATTATACCATATGAGAGTCCATATCACGCGCAAGCAGAATATAGTCGGGTAAATCTACAACAAAAAAATAGCCTTACCCCAAAAAATTGATACAAAAGGTTTTTTAACGGTTTCGGGTAGGGTTTGACCTCCAAAATAAAATACTAACAATCTACTCAAATCCACCTACACATTGTACCGGAAAGGGCCTATTTTCAAGATGGCGTCCAAAATGGCCGCCGTGGGCTTAAATTGCCATAGAATGGGCACTAGTTGGCCTATATTTGCGATTTTTGTGTCAATTTCTATGTTTCGGAGGTCAACAAATCTATTGATATCATTTTCAAAGTTGATCAGTGATGGGAAAGCCTTAAATCCAAGATGGCGTCCAAAATGGCCCCCATGGGCATAAAATTGCTATTAAATTATCAATAAATGCCGAACATGTGTGATGTATGTGCCGATTTCTATGATTTGGAGGTCGACAAATCCACTGATATCATTTTCAAATTTGATTAGTGATGGGAAAGCCTTAAATCCAAGATGATGTCCAAAATGGCCCCCAAAATGGCGGCCATGGGCATAAAATTGCTATTAAATTGTCAATAAATGCCGTGTATTTGTGATATGTTTGTGTCAGTTTCTATATTTTGGAGGTCAACAAATCAACTAAAACTATTTTGTCACGCTGATTAGTGAAGGGAAAGTCTCTAAAACCAGGAATGGCATCTAAGATGACATCCAAAATGGCCACCATGGGGTTAAAATTTCTATAAAACAGCCAATAATTCGCTATACTCAAAATACCCAATACCTATCTGATACTTCCAATGTTTGGATTGGATTTAATCCATTATTGTGGAGGTCAGCTGTATAATCCAGGCCAAAATCATTTCTTGCCAAGTGCTAGTGTAACAAAACTTGAAATTCTGATATGGAATCCCACTTATGTGCATTTTCCTTACTTTATAACTACTAACTCGGCTATAAATACATTTCAGTTTCAAGTTTGTGCGATCTTTTGTCGTATAACAACACGTTCTTTCTCCCTGTGTTCATTGTTGCTTCAAAAACTTGCACCAATAGTCTATTTGACACCTTAATAATACATTGTATGTGCAAAATTCAGATGGTTTGTTTTGTAATTTCACAACAACATAAGATTATGAAATCAACAGGGCTCAGCAAGGTTCTAGAGGTCGTGTATGGTGAGAATGCAGTGGTGCATATGACTGGAAAGGCAGTTCAAAGAGCGTTCAGAGGACATTTGCTGGTAGACAAGTGCCTTAATCGAATGGTTGTATCCGAAATGATGAATGAGAATACTGAGTTTGCATCACGTGTGGCTCAGTCAGAGGATGTGTGCTCTAAGGTGTTGGATGGTGAGACAACGCTTGAGAATGTCGTGACATCTGAAGCAATGGTTACAATCAGAAAACAAATGGACAACATAAACATCAGAAAACAGATGGAACTTCGAACAAGATCCAAGACAAGTCAGTTGCGGTTAAATTATCAGACAATGTTAGGGGTCGCAAGAAAGTTGATCATGGCAGATCGAAAAGGATCTTGGCCAATGCACCTACATGCTGTAACTGAATGTCTGCCAATATTTGCTGCAGCTGGCCATTGCAACTACCTGAAGTCTTCTTACTTGTATCTTCAAGAAATGACAGAGCTGGAACAGAATCATCTAGATGTCTTCCGCAAGTTTGCAGATGGATTCCATGTCATCCGACGGAGTAATAAGTTCTGGGCGGGTCTAAGCCCTGATCTTGTCAGATCGAACAGACCTTGATGAGATCCCTGAAGAGCACTGGTGGCCTAACACGCGGAAGTGGGATGGGTGAAGAACAACGGTCTCTATGGACAATGTCAATGCCGGTCACGTCGGAATATAACAGTGCGATGCAGGTATTCACTGATCTTTTGTACACGACTAGTGAACAACACAAGGAATCTAGTTGCGCAAGGATGGAAAGAGATGCTTCTGACCTAGCCAAAATCAGTTCAAAACTCAGTGAATGCTCTCCGTTTTCTCCAGATCCCTCACTAAGAGATGTTGTGACTGGAGTGGTGGCCGCGTCGGATGTGAATGTCCACGAGCATAAGTCTGTTGTAGAGAAGATTATGGAAAGTATGGTCAATAAACCCGCTTTCACGTCTTCCTTCAAACGAAAAGACAGAGCCAAAACACTTGGAGATGTATCTTCAGTCAAACTTGGTCCAGACGGAGCAATTGAACCTGCTCTACTCTTTCAAAGATTTCTTGTTGTGTCAAAAACAGGAGACATTTCGTTGGAAGATGTCATGGGCTATGAGCTGAGCCCATTTCCCCCTGCCCTGTTTGAGGGTATAGGTATTTTCAGAAAGGCTGACAAACCTAAATTAGTTCAAGCTATCAGAGACCATTCTGCCAAAGTGTCAAATGATACCGTGTCTGACTCTGTTCCCCAAACTGAGCACTATGTTCTTGATGATGGCTCCTTGCTGCATCGTTTGTCATGGACAGCCGGGGACAGTTTCAATGTGATAGCCAAGTCGTATGCTGACTTCACTATTCGTCATTATGGAAAAGCAACAATCATTTTTGATGGTTATGATGATGGACCATCAATTAAGGACAATACACACAAGCGTAAGGCCAGAATTCTCTGGCAAAAAGGATGAGTTCCTGTCCAGGAGCTCCAACAAGCAACAGCTCATCAACCTCATCGGTGAGGAAATGAAGAAAATTGGCTTACACGTAATTCATGCACGAGGGGATGCCGATGTAGACATAGTAAAAGCGGCAGTGACATCGTCATACCAACAATCAACTACCCTGATTGGAGAAGATACAGATCTGTTGGTGCTATTATTGCATTACGCTAGCGTCGACAGCAAAGAACTGTATTTACGTTCTAACAATTCATCCAGGAACTGGAAGGTGCACAATATCAACCAGCTGAAAGTATCATTGGGTAAAGAGCTACGCCCACATCTTCTCTTCCTTCATTCCTTCACTGGGTGTGACTCGACATCTCGAGTATTTGGAATTGGAAAAAAGTCAGCATTTCAGAAACTGGCAAAGGGGGATTCAGCAATCAAGACTTTTGCTAAACACCTTCCTTGTCCCCAACCAAACAAGAGACATGGTTGTGAAAATAATGTCTTTGTGAAGAAACTGGCTTCAGCTAAGTCGTTTGTCACCCAAGAACGTCTGCCACCAACAGCGTCTTCAACAAGGTTTCACTCTCTGAGAGTATACTATCAGATTGTGGTCTGGATGGGGAGGAACGGAAACTTGAAGGCAACAGACTGGGGTTGGAAACTGGAGGACAATAAACTAGTTCCAGTCATGCTCCAGAAAAGTTGTTGAAGATGATCCGATGCAACTGCACAACTGGCTGTAGAACAAGTCGCTGTAGCTGTAGGGATACGGTCTGCCATGCCACAGCGTCTGCGGACCCTGTCAACTTGATACCTGCGAAAATTCTTTCAACAAGACAGTATCGGAGGACGAAGAGGAAGCATAGTTTATCTATGGTAAATGCTACTTCAATGAACGAACTTTCATTGATGTTTTCGATTTACCCTAACTTGAAGGCATTTTAATTGAAAGTACGTTCTAGAGGAAACGGCGATCATTGTGAGAGCCGATTAATTTATTACTTTCTATTCCACCAAAGCATATCTTTATTTATGTTATGTACAAGATGGTCAATTAATTCTGATCACTACACACGCGACAACTTTTCAGGTAGACACTATTTGAAGGATTGGACATGACCTCCAAAACATAGGAAGAAACACAAACACTACAAATGTAGTCCATTTATTGCCTGTTTTAAAGCAAGTACACGCCCATGGTGGTCAGGGGGGGGGGGCATTTTGGACGCCATCTTGGATTTAAGGCCTTACCATCACTGGTCAACTCTGAAAATGATATCAGGTGATTTGTTGACATCCAAAACATAGAAATCGACACATACATCACACAAGCACAGCATTTATTGACAATTTAGTAGCAAATTTATGCCCGTGGCGGCCATTTTGGGGGGCCATTTTGGACGCCATCTTGAATTTAAGGCTTTTCCATCACTGATCAACTTTGAAAATGATATCAGTGGATTTGTTGACCGCCAACACATAGAAATCGACACATATATCACACATGCACGGTATTTATTGACAATTTAGTAGCAATTTTATGCCCATGGCGGCCATTTTGGGGGCCATTTTGGACGCCATCTTGGATTTAAGGTTTTTCCCATCACTGCTCAGCTTTGAAAATGGTTTCATTGGATTTGTCGACCTCCAAAACATAGAAATTGACACAAAAATCACAAATGTAGGCCAGCTATTGCACATTCTATGGAAATTTAAGCCCAAGGCGGCCATCTTGGACGCCATCTTGGGAATAGGCCCTTTCCGGTAGGTGGATGTGAGTAGATTTTTAGTATGTTATTTTGGAGGTCAAAACCTACCAAAAATCGTTCAAAAACCTTTTGAATCATTTTTTTTTTTTTTTTTGGGGTCAAACCACAAATTTACTCTACTAATAGTGTTTCGTGTAACCATCGTCAATACATACACAGGCGCAGGCCACACACGGCGTCTGGCATACCGTACTCACCCGAGAGTACATTGTGTGCGTGCGTGCCTGTCCGCCGGAAGATGTCAGAAATTTCGCTGCACCCATCATCTTTAGTATCCCACTGTCTCTGCAAGCTAAAAGATGCACTATCGAGAAAGTAGGAGTCCAGCACAGGATTGGTGAATATTAAAACGCTCGGCTCTTTCGTCACGCACAAAAATGCATTATGCATCTATCTAATTAATTTTTCTTTTTCGTCTTCGACGTCGACACGGAGGCGGAGCGGGGACGAAACCCGCGCCATTCGATGCAGGATACTCTCGTGCGGCCGACGGCACCGGTCGCAGCTGCCCGGAGCCGACGGCTCGGGAGGAGATAGACAATCCAGCAACGCCGGAATAAAACAGGAAATACATAAGGCCGCGACAACAACAACAACTTCGCGTATTATTGTATCTCAATCGCCGCAGCGGACTCTCACACACACAAGGATCGGATCGGAGCGAGCGCGCGCAGGGTGTGCGAGTCTATTGCTCTTTGAGTGCGTGTCCTCAAATACTTAGTACACAGCGAGCTGCCTTTGCAAAAGGCTACTTGCGATCGTTATAGACAACAAGCCAAGTTCAAAGCTGGGGTGCCAAAGTTCACGTGGGATTCCCCACGCCACAGCACTGCATCAAAAGCCTTGCCAGAATGCAGTCCTATTGTGCATGATATCATGCTGTATGTATTCCACAGTTGTTACTAGTATATTGCACGGCTGAGTATGTCGTCAATACCCCTGTGTAGAAAATCGCACGCAAACGAGTTATGATAGTTTATATACCGCCATGAGTCAGATAGAAGTAACACAAGCATAAACATCCATTTAAATAATAATACACTGTAATTGTCTGAATAGTAGGGCCTGCAAGGGCGTATGATCCACAGTATCGACCGATGATTGGTTAACTATCTAAAGTCATCTGTATGTCGCCTCTTTCTACCACAGCTGCATTTACTAATTTTCTCTTTGATATTCCTTGTATCTGTTTTTTTTTTCCTTTACAGATGAGGGAAGTCCAATTCTTACAAGTTGTAGGTACCTATATCATCTTAAAGCTTAAGCCTTGCTCTACTAAAACTATGGGGGAAATGGGGAGATTCATTTCGCTAGTATGCTTCTTTTTTTGGTGCTGATTTCAAGCTTGATGGATCAGTACTCCACATTACAAGTTAGTATACTACAAATTATCCAGTTATTTTTGTTTAAGCATATTTTTATAAGCAAAATCTCCTGGAATCTTACTCGTCTTGTTGTTAAAGGAAAATACACTTGTAAAGATGACTGTAACAAAGAAAGTTAAAAGTTCAATTGAAACTGATTTCAGGCACGTTACACCTGTAACCTGTCTTGTTGTTAAAGGAAAATACACTTGTAAAGATGACTGTAACAAAGAAAGTTAAGAGTTCAATTGAAACTGATTTCAGGCACGTTACACCTGGACACTCTATTACATTTCGGTAATTATTCATCACTCGTGTCTTGCCTTAATCGGTTATGCAGGATAGGCTTGTTGCATCAATCTTGCGACAAGGTTATACAATTTATAGATATGTCGGTTGAAAGTTATCCAGCCAGTCAAACAGTAGAAAACTAAGTTATTACAGGTCGAATGAGATCAAGAAATTATCGATTTGTAAGAGGCAAAACTTCACAATAACTAAAGATAGTTTGATGATAGTCCCATTGACTGTACCGTGTCATACACTACTCATCTTTCAGTAAAAGTTATAATTTTCCGTTTTGGGCAACTCTCAACTCACACACTACAATATGTCCCCCCCCCACACACACACACAAAGAAAAATACAACCGGATTTCCGCATTGATAACTTCGTATACGATTAAACTGTCTACAAGCCGTTTCAGGGTCTGTAGAATATAACATCGTAGCTATACTTTGCAGAAAAACCCCATTCAATTTCGGTGAGTGGTCAAAATCAATGTGTATCATTGTAAACCAGGTCCTGGGTCTGATTCTTCCGAGTTTAACACTTGGGTGCATTTGGAACTGCATATTAATGTGTGAACTCAATGGACAGAACTTGGAAGGAAGGGAATCCTGACATGCTCTACAAAATTCTTCATTTCTCTTTGACCACTGAAGCAATCCGAACATTTTCAATAAAATGTAGGTAATAAGTTATAGTTTCACACCCTGAAAATATGGTGAGATTGATCCGCTATCTTTAAAGTTATTGGTGCAGAGGGTCCCGTTTTTTTTTTTTTTTCATTTTTTGGCGGGGGGGGGGGGAACATAAGGTACATACCTCTTGTGTCATGACCGCACAGCACGGTCAATATCAATAGCAGAACGAGGTCGTATCTTTCATCCATCATGTAGTCAAAGACCGACACACTTCGTGCAAAACAAAATGAATATGTGTTCTGATTGTGAACGTACGTTTTGACTGCAATTTCCAAGCCTCACATTAATGATCTAAGTCCCCATAGATCTCAAGATAGTGCGATAGTCAAACACTCCCTATTCATTAAGCCACCCTTTTCGAGCAATTGCCATCACATAATTGCGTACAAAGAATGCTGGGTAGTAAACACGCTGCTCCCATTCCGTACTACTGCTGCAGCTCCATGAATATAACAGTGGGCCACACCCTGCTGTTCATTTTGTGTACACATATTGAGTACATGACCTTCACAGATATCGATGTGCGACTGATCAAAATGCTGTCATTTGTTTCTACAGATCTACTCTTTGGTCAGGAGATCACCGTATCTCAAACATGAAGTAAATTCCTTGCAACTCTCTTGGATGATGATAAAAACATGTGCGTTATATTCAGATGGATGGCGTAGGCTGCTTACTGCGGGCAGACGTTTTGCAAATGAAGGCAAGGACTACAGTGAAGCATATAAGTGGTTCGAGCGCTGCTGCATACAGTGGAAGCGCGAATTACAAAAAATGAAATAGAATTAAAAAAGAGAAAAGATTGTCGTTTTCGTTAAAATGATTGCCTGCATCGCTGTTCTTCGCTTGGAGAGAAAGAATTTGACGAAATGATGAATAAATAGATGCAAAATTACAGAGATGCATGCATTAATAATATATTGCATAACTAAGTAATGAGTGCTTTTGATTTTGGCATTGTGACTGATCCAAGTTCAAAAGTAGCATCACTCATTATGTGACAATGTTCACTCTAGAGGGAGTGAATGACAGGGACGAGTGAGTTTAGAGAGAAAGTGGAGAGACGTTTGAATGAAAAAAAAAATCACTAATTTTAGAGTGATTTCAGGGATAACTCGAAGATTTTTTCGGGGTCATCCAGCTAGACCGACACCCATGAGTCATACAGTCCACGAGTTCGACATTGAAAACAGGTCCATGAGTCATACAGCTCACGAGTCACACAGCCCATGAGTTCGACACTAAGTAAAAACAGCCCATGAGTTCGACAGGTATACAACACGGCGCGTAATGTGTCGGTCTCGTGGGCCTTGTTGGCTTAGTGTCGAACTCATGGGCTGTATGACTTGTGAGCTGTATGACTCGTGGGCTGTGTGTTTTGTGAGCTGTATGACTTGTAGGCTGTATGACTCCTGGGTGTCGGTCTCGTGACGTGCACCCGATTTTTCTGGTTCTCAGCTGAGAATGTTTATAGAATACTTTATTAGCATAAACAAGCTTCTCAAATGGAACTGAATAATAAATTGTCATGCATCCATGTGAAAAAGCACTGAAATAATTGTTGTTTAGCTAGCAGAAATGAAAACAAAAAATAAAAAAAAAATATCACATTAATATGTGATCACGCATCACAAAACCAATTAAAAAATCGCACGCCGAGGTTTTACTTTGAGGACTCAAAAAAGGAGAAGTCACTACAACTAATCAATTTTTATCATCATCATCATTCGAAGTTTAGTTTTTTTTTATCATTTCCTGGAACATTTTGTTTGTTGGTTGGTTTGTTTTGGTTTTTATAGAAAGGTTTTATTCAGTAGTGACACGTTAGATCTAACTTTTCATATCTTGTAAGCCCTATACAGACGTCTGACTTTCAATTGTAAAAACGTTTAAAATAGTGAACTACTCCTTTGAAAATTGGAGTTAGACCTGAGCAGAATGTGTTAATAGATTCTTCCCTGTTGTACTTAATTTGACAATTTCTTCTACATTGTTTCTGTGGAGTTTTACTCCCTGCCTTTGATCCCATACATTCCATAGAGAACAGCTTGGTAAGGTACTGCGCTTGGATACAGCCTTTTTTTTTTTTTCAGTAAACATTTCCATTATCGTTGAAAACGCCGATTCTTATTGAGTTATATGACATTTTATAGCAGAGATCATTTAAAGAAATGCCTTTAATTAAAAAATACATCCCTAATATTTTTTTTTAAATATTAGTTTGTGATGCAGTGTCACATTATATTCGTGGTGTATTCGAAACAATGGCGTTCTGATCACCGAACATGCGTCTTAAAACGAGTGGATTTCTTATTCAACCGACAGATAGGTAGATAGATGGAAAGAAAAGACGTTTTGTACCAATGTGTATATATGTGAGCTAATTACACTGTAAAAACATCGGTGTTAGATTTAACACCGTGGGAGTTAAATCTAACACCGATCAAGCTTCAATAGAGGACCACACCCATAGGTGTAAAAAAATGTATTGTGACGGTGTTAAAAAGTGTTCACCTGGCACTTCGTGGTGTTAATTTTGACACTGTGGCTGGAGATACTTTTGACACTGCGCTAGAGTTAATTCATTAATGACACCGCATGGTGTTGATCTGATATTGGTGGTGTTATTTTCAATGGTATAACACCCGTCCAGCTTCAATAGGAGGTCACACCAACTGGTGTTACTGTCGTGTAAATGTGTTTACACATTTTTTTTTTTTCAAAAATCAAGTACTTTATCGGAAAATTATTCATCGTCTCTTTGAAGTTCAGAATTAACAACAAATGCAGTAACGAAGAAAACATTCAAAAAAAAAAAAACAATTTTATATTTTGAAATGACACCCGGAGGTGTTAATCTAACACCATGAATGAGCACCAGAAATTTAACACCAGCTTGGTTGAATCTAGCAGGAAAACCAACACTTTCAAAATGTTGTCACTCCTCGGCCCTTTTAAATGCTAATTCAACATTTGTGTTTTTTAGAGTGTATCTCTCCATTTTGGGTGTCTGGTCCTTGGTTTGGATGGACATCACCGTCATGGAGAATGTCTAGTTGAAAGGAGGCAGTGCAGTTTGGACTGTATAAAATTCTCCTCTTTAGAAAGTGCCTTCTGTTGAATGATCCATGATGAAAAGGATGTAGGGCAGACTGGCTATTGCAATGCACTGGATCACTCAGAAAAGCACAGAGACAAAGAGCAACAAATACTCTGAGATGAATAGGCTGCATTGTGCCTGACTTTGATCCAAGCAGGAACAGCATAGCAGAATGTGCTACTTACACAGTGATGCATAGGAAGCACAGGGCACACTGAGTACAGCAAAATCCAAATCCAAATCCATCCAGAAATGGATATATCAAAATACAGCGTAAAACCTGAGCTTCACTGATAGAAACTTGTCTAGCAGTTTCTGAGCACTATTACACAGGTGGTAATAGTATTATAAAGTGAAATGTCAAAATAACAAGCAATCAGAAGCTTTTTTTTTTTAGGTGATCCGAGTATCCTCTCGGATCACCTTCTGTATCTGTACGGATTCTTTATTTCTTTATTTCTGGACAAAAGTTGTGCAGAGGTTAGCTCAGAAAGTGCATTGCCTATCAATGTCAAACTTATACCATATATGTATCGTGTCCCAAAGACGACAGATCTAGTAAAATCACAGTGATCAGTCGACCGTGACGTCACTATGACGTCATTATATGAAAACACATTTTCATTCATATCTCATTAATGGAATGGAAATTTTCAATGAAATTTACGTCACATATATTTCAAGTCAAGCGCATTTTACTCATGTTATCAAAATTTATATTTATTATTAAAACGTGCGCGTACGCGCGCGTTGAAATATTTGTATGCTTCAATCGAGCTTAAAATCTTTTTGCACACGTTTCAGACCATTTTGAGCATTTTTTGAAAAATTGAAAAAATCGGACGGACGCGTACGCGCGCGCACATATACGCACGCACAGCTCATATGCAATAGGAATTTCCAGTTTTTTCACATTTATCAGATGCCTGAAATGTCAAGGAATATTTCTAGCAAGTTTCAAGTCAATCCGACTCAATATGAAGTCATACGGGCCCGTCAAAGTTGAAAATCCGCGCCCGCGTCAATGGCGATATACAGTGCAACTATGCCAAAAAACCTCCAATTTTAAATCCGATTTTACTCGTCAGGATGGACGGTGACCCCCCATTTTCTTTACATATTTTGAAAGCTGATGAGTTGTACATATCATTTCATGGGTTGGCGATACTGAAAAAATGATTAAAAGATAACAAATTTCTTAATAAAGTAAAAAAAAGTAAATTTTCAAAATGACGTCATCAAATTTCAAGTTTACTCGAGCGTATCTCACTTATCCTTTGCCAATTTTCACCTTAATTTCAATATGTTGTAGCTTATGAAATGCTCTTTCATAAATGTAATTACACAATTTTTATGAGATGACAACATCACCTCGAAAAAATGGATTGAAGGTAACCTTGTCAAATTTGACCAGTTTACGTGTAATCTCTATGGGAGTGCAATTTTTATGGAAATGAAAATTGACATGACTATCTTTATCGAGCACTAGCTCACTTATGCTTCAGTGAATTCCTCTAAGATTTTAATATGTTGTAGCTGAGACGTAGGGCTATCGTAAGTGTGCCCTTCGTTTTTTCATACGTTGTCGGGATCACGTGAAAAAACTTGGTTGAAATTAAAGCGTATCTTCGATGTATTGGAAAATAATTTCTTTCTGCAACTTTCTGTGCAATAGCTCAAGAAAAACATACCCTATCACCACCATATTTTGCATATGTTTAGTTCATGTCACGAACATTATTTCACAAAATAACAACTACTTGATCAGACGCCATCTTGGGTATGTAAATTAGGGTCAAATGTCATAAATATTTCATCCTGTTTCTTGGTAAATATATGTCCTATCTTTCTCATATTTTGCACACGTAAAGACCATGTTACAAGGATCATTTCACAAAATAACTACCATTTGTTCAGATGCCATCTTGGGTGTGCAAAGTGGGGTCAAAGGTCATAGTACTTCTTTCTCAATCTTCGCTATTACGTGTTATCTCTATGGGAGGGGGTTTTTCTAGATGTGAAAATTGACATGACTATCTTTATCAAGCACTATCTCACTTATGCTTCAGTGAATTTCTCCTAGATCTTAATATGTTGTAGCTGAAACTTTATGCTATCATATAAGTGCCCTTTGTTTTTTCACACGATGTCGGTATCACGTCAAAATACTTGGTGAAATTAAAGCTCATCAACGATGTATTGAAATATTTCTTTCTTTGCGCAACTTTCTTTGCAAAAACTCAAGAAAAACATGCTCTATCACCACCATATTTTGCACATGTTTAGTTCATGTCACCTACATTATTTCATAAAATAATGACTTCTTGATCAGACGCCATCTTGGGTATGTAAATAAGGGTCAAAGGTCATAACTGTTTCATCTTGTATCTTGGTGAATACCTGTCCTATCTTTCCCATATTTTGCACACTTATAGACGATGTCGCAAGAATCATTTCACAAATTACCCACTTTTTCCTCAGGTGCCATCTTGGGAGAGTAAAAGTGGGTCAAAGGTCATATGTATTTGTTGCTGTATCTTCGTTATCTAGTGTATACAGAGTTTAGAACCAAGGATGGCAGATATGACTCCCTTTTCTAAATGAGAGTCCAAACATCACACGGCCAATATCTCTAAACACAGATGAAACCTGTATGATCATGTGTATTGCGATCAGGACTCGAATATTTGATTAAAAAAAATCGGATCACCTTAATTTGTCAGTAATGACAAATTACAATCTCTAGTTTTTTGTTTTTTTTTTTGGAGAGCAAGCAAAAGCATGTGCAGCATGCATGTGCGCTCAACCAATCGATATATCCCTTTATCTATTAAAAAAAACCAGCAACAACAAAAAGAGCATTTCCTCGTGAATTTTACCGTATTTTTCAATTATTTATCATTTCCAGGTGAAAACGCTACTGTGAAAACGCTAATACCACGCCAATGTCGCTTTATTTCCATCCAACAATGAAAGATAATGCAAAAACAATGTACTGGTAAACTACAATACATTATAATAAATAATATTGTAAATGAACAGAGTGATTTTTTTTTTCTCTAAATCTGATGTATTTGTTGAGAGGGTAGTATAAAAACAGTATAGATAATCCCTTTTGTTAGGAACTTTAGACATGATAACGGTACATTGTTCTAGATAAAGACTAAGCGCACCGCGTGGCAGCTGTGGACATCGTAACCCTTTGGATATTCCCTTCGCTGCCTTGAATAAAGACTAAGCTCTGTGGACATCATAACCTTTGGATATTCCCTTCGCTGCATTGAATAAAAACTTCTTCTTTGTATAGCGTTTAGTTTTGATTCAGAAGTATAGGGATATAAAAACGAGACCAAATTGGTTAAAAATTCATTTATTATGTCTAAGCTACTCATTTGGAAATGCTATCATAGCTTGATAAGCATATCTATATCCAACAAACAAAATGACACCAAAATGGTTTTGCCACCTCGGGTGGTACCAACAACCCATTTTTCGGGTCTTGGCCCATGTACTATATGCATTGAACTTCATACAACTGCCTTCCTACTCTTAACATCTTGTATGCATCATGCCTGTTTTCATGCACCCCCCCCCCCATAAAAAAGAAAAGAAAATTGGGGGGGGGGAGGTAGCAGAGAGATGATTTTTTTTTATTATTATTATTATTTTGGTACGCCAGTTTGTCTGGTGTAACTAGCTAAAAATTGTAATTTCAATATCCTTCTTACGCTTTCAGTTATTCCAAATAAATGTAAAGGTTATGCAACCAATAGGGCTAAAGGCTATACAGCTAATCTAATGTTGAATCTTTGGATGAGTTGAGTCTTATCCTTCAGGCGAAGTTAAAACATTTCTGTCCGAAAGAATTAAAAATAATAGGTAATCCTAGCTTAATTCACAATAGTCGATGTTGTCCTCAAACCCTTTCATAAAAAAAAAAAAGTTTTCTTTTCTCCATTTGCTTAAGGTGATCATAAAAATAAGATGTAGGAATAATACGACACAAACGACATGTTACCATTCTACTCTTGCACAATTTTAAATTAACCAACAGTGCCCTCAATGAAAATTTAAAACATTGTCCAGAAAAAAAAAGACAAATCAGTGAAATGGTAACGGGTAAATCCTAATTAAAGTCAATAATGCCATCATTCTCCGTTGAAACACCATGAGTACTTACCTGAAAATTACTTAATTACATAATACTCTCCCTGATCCTTCCCTTTATATTCGCATATTCGCAGCTTATGCTATAAACAAATAACCCCTTCAGGATAGGCTCTCATCCCTACTTTCTTGGACTCCAAACGTGAAAAACACGTAACTTTGAATAGACTGCTGTAAGCCTATATCTAGAACTGATAGCTGGTAAAGCATTGGAGGGAACACACTCAGAGACCCCAACCCCAAGCACCTGATCTGCAGATTCTCCCGCCTGAAACCCCTAGCAAACGGGAGACTCCAACTTGATGTGCGCGAAGCCCGAAGTTTCTTACGGCCAGGGGTCCAAGCTTTAGGGTTCTAGATGCTCTTTAGTGCTATCTAAGACTTATTTTTCAACCTACGATCACACTAAGTAAGAAATCATTTCAAGCTGGAGACACAGAGCCAAGGCGGGAGAAATTAAATCTCAAGCGGTAGAACGAGAGATTTTGCAAAAATGGGCTTTCGGCGGGAGATCTCCCGTCGAAACCGGGAGAGTTGGAGCCTCTGCACACTCGTTGTAAGTGTTCAAGTTCAATTATACGATGAACTGAGGAACCAAATCGTAAATATTTTTTTTAGATTTAAAATTACAACATGGGGTCGTTGTCTTTATTTGGCTAGATTTCAAACGGTTAAAATGAAAGAGATACCACAATCATAACGAACATCCCTGTTCATAACAGTGATTTATTACATTATTTCAGAATTTAGTAATTTCCAGACGGATCTGCCGTTTTGAACTAACCTATTATATTGGAAATTACTCGGCAACGATTAAACTGATTGCAGATTCATGAAAACAAAGTTGCCCTTACCTTTTCCAGTTTGGCCACAGAACATGGTAGCAGTCAATGTCAAAAGGAAAAAGAGGTCGTATCTTTTTGTCCATCGCTGGTATTTAAAAACTGAAAAAATCCATAAAGAATAAGTTGAATACACGTTTGGATTGTAATGTCTTGAAGTATTGTCAAACAATCACAATAATCATATTATAAAAAAAAATGGCGATACTCGAATACAACACAAATGATAAACCCTTCAGTAATGAAACCCGTGACGCAGCCGTTTGCTTCATAAGTTGTTAAATCTTTCATATTTTGAAATTATGTACCATACAACATACTGCTGGCACTGTTTGTTCGTAGGAGACATAGTCCAAGATTCAGTGAGGAGTAAACTTGCCTGTTTGCTCGTATCGTGTTTGATCATGAGCTCTTACAACGCGTGCCGTACAAACTCTAATTTGGCTCTTTGTTACTGCTTTCTTTTCCCGCAGCCAAAGGCCGACCTAGAAGTTTAGGAGAGTGTTATCTGTACAATAATTGGAGAGTATTTTATAGTCGTCAGATAGTGCATGGCCGAGCATCTATTCTAGTTTTGATGACTAAAGTGTCAGTAGAAAACTACAATAGCACGACCGTCGCGCCATTCTGATTCCTACGTATTCTGTTTATGAAAACAATGACTTTGGGTACTTGAGAGTGGTGGACGTTACGAGCTCGACAACCACGAGTGATGTAGTCTACGAGCTATACGGCTCACTAGTCATACAACCAACAAATTTGACACTGAAGTGAATGATGCCCACGAGCTATTCGATACCACTCACAAGCTAGACACTACCCAAATAACGACCGCGAGGCAGACACTTAAGAAAACTTGGCACACACTTAGGAAAATATGGCACAAAAAATAAGAAACTTTTATGGGCAAAAAGTCCCACGAGCTGAACATTTCATCTTAGAATTTGACATATTATGGTGTCTATTTTCTGGGTCTATTGGTGTCTAGCATGTGAGCTGCTGTATTATATTGGATTATTATGTGTATGACTTATGGACGGTTGTATGACTCACGGATCTGTTATTATGTATAATTATCTCTCTCTTTCTAGTATCATTATATCATATATATATATATATATATATATATATATATATATAATATTCATACGATTTTATTAAATTTGATAGAATGCATACAGTCATCAAAAATGGAGGGCTTTATTGTAACATTATGTTATGTTCGTTTGTTGTTTTTTCGATATTTTATGATGGGAAGGGAAACTTATTTATGGAAAACGAAGATTGTCACCAATCAGTCTTATAGAACGCGCTTTGACAGAGTTTGTTTGTTTGTTTGTTTGTTTGTTTCATTGTGTGAATGTAATTGTTTTCAAAACATCTATTAGATTGTTATTTGCGAAAAGGTGATTTTTGGATAAAGCATGCAATGTATGCAAACTTTGAGCAAGTCATTACATCCCAGTAAAGATGACACTGATCGATCTGAAATTATAAATGTCGTTTACAGAAACACGTTTGCCATTGAGCGTCCTACTGGTGTAAGAAATACGGTCCGACTATAGGTCTATAGTGTAACGTATCTATATAATGTAGAAGTGTTCAAGCATAAGTTGGTTAAACGATAAGGCATCCACGAAAATAATGTCTTGGTGTTTGCATGAACTCGATGAATATACATAATTCATACACTATTGACTTTGTGCTTGACACAAGTGGCAGACAGACATTACAAATCACACGTTTACAAACGGCATAAATATTTTACTTTTGTTCACAATTAGAGCTTTAGAATCGAGTCAGTGGTCACATGAATCCACGATGTTATAAATTAATGATAACCAACTTTATTTATTGTTCAATTATACTGACTTGCATGGAATGTGACCAACCAACAGAAGAGAGGGTGATCTCATGTGGCAGAAAATGTAACATTTCTAGACTTTCCATGAAACAATAACGCCAGTCCCAATTGAATGTGGAAATTGAAGAGCAGGTGCCGAAATGTTCAATAGTATTAGTCAAAGTCCCTGAATTCTCAAGCAGAGCCTTTTCTTTTTAATTCAGTCTTTTGACTCCATGTCAGGTACAGCAAACGTAAAGATTTATATTACTCCCATTGTCTTCTGACGCACAGATAACATGTTGAAACTGAATAATAAAGGGGAAAATAACATAAGAGACTCGTGTGTATGACCGTCTAATTGAGAGAATGAATATATCCATAGGTGAAAAAAAGAATAGAACGAAACCATTAAATTTGTTAAGATCACAACTGCTGATCTGTAAATTAACAATCTTGTCGGAAAAAAAGGAACCAGTGGGTCTCGAACCTGTCATCTACTGCTTTCCGGGCAGCGACACTACCACCAGACTGTCCCTGGTTGCCGGCAGTGACACGATGAACATGAAACAAATACCCAAGCTTCGAGATTCCGACATTGTTATGTTTAGTAGTCCAAGGCGGACAAGGCATAGGATCATTCTTTCATTTGAATATCCCATGCCTTGTTCATTGTGTCACTGCCGGCAACCAGGGACAGCCATGTTTGTTAACCCTATAAAGCCCAAGCTATTTTGACCCCTGCCAGGCCCAAGGGGGGGGGGGGGGGTGCACATTGTGCCCCCCTATATAACTTCTTTATTATATGATGTATGACCGTCATATTTGGCACATGGGTAGAGCAACTCGTACTCTACATGACCCAACATTTGAAATTTCTCAAGGTCATCCACTGAGGGCGCTATTTACCAAAATTTAAAGAAATACATAGGAAATACGCTAAAATCATTTTTTTCCTGTTTATTTCTTTATCCCCAGTATATATCTTTTTTTTTTACATCAATCATTTTCATATTTACCACAAAGGAAAATCATGTCAGCCTTCACTGTTTGTTATGTTTGAAATTTCTCAAGGTCAACACATGGGGGCGCTATTCATTACAATATAAAGAAATATATAAAACCTATGATGTATTGCTTGGAATGAATACATATATTGGTATTGCATTTCATATTTCCAAAATATTGTAGTTTTGAGTTTGCAGATTGATAATATGATAAACAAATGATATTACAGGCACAGTTTGTGTTAAAATAACACAAAATAAAAGGGTAGTCTTTGGAAAATGCTGTATTTTCAATTATTTTTATTATATCTATTGTTTGATGCCTATGTCGTATAGAAAATAAAGGAAATAATAAGAAAACCATTTCAGGGTAATTCACAACCATAATTGCTTCACCCTTTGGTTCTTCAGCAAATTACAGCCAAAAAACCCCCCCATTTCATCCATTATTATACTGTTAACTGAAATTGGAACAGAAAATCATGCAAAATCTGACAAACCTGGTTGTC
The DNA here is from genome assembly GCF_964275005.1 of Diadema setosum. Classification (NCBI taxonomy): domain Eukaryota; kingdom Metazoa; phylum Echinodermata; class Echinoidea; order Diadematoida; family Diadematidae; genus Diadema; species Diadema setosum. The sequence goes on along the minus strand of NC_092696.1, from coordinate 4,927,708 downwards.
AGTTTATGGTTGCCATGGCAACCAGCAATATCGGACATAGCTAAATTATACATCAAAATGTGCGCAATAAGATTTTAGGAAAAGTCACCAAATTTGGTTGAAATCAGATAAAGGGTATATGAGCGGCAAACGAAAATATGGTAGGGGGCACAATGTGCCCCCCTTGGGCTTTATAGGGTTAATTTACAGATCAGCAGTTGCGATCTTAAGAAATTTAATTTGTAGAGGGAGACAAACTGAAGAAACTCACACCTGAACCTTCACCCCTCTGAATAATATCCTTCTTTTAATGAAACCATCATATTTACAGATGAAATCAATCGCTCTCTCTGTTATTGAGCTTGACATTTATATTCATTGTTTACAACATGAACTAATGATATATTCGATTTATAGTGTTGCTGAACGCATGTGTCGTAATCAATACGGAAATAGAAGCTAAATAGTATTTTGTTGCACTATTGTTTGTTTGTTTGTTTGGTTGGTTGGTTTGTTGGTTGGTTGGTTGGTTGGTTGGTTGGTTGGTTGTTTTTGGTTTGGTTTGTTTATTTTTCGCATGTTGTTTTGTTTCAAACGTTGTTTTTTTTTTTCGAATCCACAAACCGAAACAAAACCGCAGAGATTGTCCATACTTGATGTGTGAGTGTGCGTGACACGTTGGTTTCGTTGTGTTCGAAGGCGCGGGCCGTGAAACTTTTTGAGAAACAACATTATGTCAAGCTACCAGCAATACCAGGAGTTCCTAAACAAAACCAAAGCCCATGGAAAATATAAAGGTAGATTGATATCAGTAATATTAGTAAAACACACACACACACACACACACACACACACACACAATCATATCTCTGTTCTCTGTCAATTTTGTACCATGAGGAAAAGGCAAAAATGGAAATGATATGAAGTTCAAATCATGTATTCTGTCTGTTTCAATTTCCCGTGAAATTTAGGTATGAATATTTGATAAGAAATGTGGAAATACAATCAATCATTAAGTCAGTAGGTGTAGAAATGAAATGTGGCATGTGACATGCGGATGGCAGGTAGTAATTAGGATTAATCTAGAGCTGTGTCCAGGATACATATTTATATATATATATAAGAATTATGTGGAAGAGCCGCTTGAGAGATGACAAATTTAATGTTATGTGATAGCTAATATGAGTCTCTATTTTTCCTTCTCTATCTCTCTCTCCACCCTCTTATTTTCTTTCCTTCTCTCTCTCTCTCTTTCGCTCATTTTCTGTCTTTCGTGGTTCTCATTATTTGAGGCAATGGTTGTTCTACGTGACAGATCATCATTCAGCCGAGAAGAGGACACTGGACAATATTAGGCTTCTACATGCTTTCTCACCCATCTCAGTTATTCTTGAGGCTCATTTACGAATCACAGTTCTGAAAAGCGCCCTCTATAGGTTGGACCAGGCTATTTTGGCGTTTCCACAATAAATCCTGAGACAGGAAACAGTGCCTACGACGTCACGTTTCCACATTCTATGTTTCGAAGTCTACATTTTTCTGAAAAGCACGTGCTTGCGTTCTACACCTTGTAAGAATGCAACTTGAACTCCAAAACAAACAAACAAACAAGCAAACGAAGAAACAAGCCAACAAACAAAACATTACAAAAAAAGAAATCAAGTGTCTCCTTTGGAGCAATTTTTTTTTTTTTTTTTTTTTTAGATATTCGAGACATTAATTTCCACAGTTTGAAACACATGGTATTTTTTTTTCTATCATGTCAAAATTTCTTTTGACATGATATGCTAGTATTATTTTGATGAATTCAATAATCATATTTTCAAACAACAAATGTTTGTCTTTGTTGTCTTTATTGAAACTTTCTCGAATTTTCTGATGATACTTCGTTTTACCCTCAAAATCACTATAATTTAGATTAGCAGTATTTTTTGCAAAACCCCGTATCACCACGATTACGATCGTGTTTTAAAAGATAATAGTTTTATGTTTATCGTATCTTTTGAAGACAGTTAAGTGTGCCAACAAACTCTCCTCAATTTTGTAAAAAAAAACAAAAACAAAAAACAAGTACAACTGTGCTTCCAGGAAAAAGATCTTTGCCCCACATGCCCTTTTGGCAAAACTAAGTTTCTTTCGAGATACGTGGTTTTGCCAAATGAAATAATAGCTTAAGACTTTTGATAATTTTATCAAACCTACGTATCTCAAAGAGCTCAGATACTGGGGCTAACCAAGTACAATTTAACCAAACCCAGACACTGTTAAAATTCGTGTTTCAATGATTATACCTTTCTAACAAAATTCTACCAATAACATCACATCTTTTCTAAATCACTTGTTAAATGCCAATATGAATAACTACAGAGTAAAAATGCACTTAATCCTAACGTAACACCATTTGATTTGAACAATTCCCAACATTTAACGTGAGATTATTCGTTATTACTTTGACCTTCTTTGTCATGATTATTTCTATGGCTTCAATTAGTATATTGCATCTCTAATGTGGAAGGGAGGGGTGGGTGGTATCAATGGACGGAAATTATTGTAGCTCCATTGCCATACACGGTGTTGCTTAGTTGACAAGATTACATCCGAGAGGTTCTAACGATATTCTTGTTCCGAAAACGTTAGTTCATGATGACTCAAGCAAAGAGATTATAACTTCTACATTATTGTAAACATTATTTGGTCAACGCACTATACTTTTAACAATAGACACCGATTCTTTCTGTAAAATAAAGAATGTTTCTGACACATCAGTGGTACTTCTTTCTTTGATTTCATCCCGTCGAGAGACAAGTTACATAATTTATTTTACATCAGGATGCCAATACATTGTGTGTAGATTGATAGGAAAGCAGGATAATAACGCGTCGTCGTAATATCAGTAGAAAAAAAAAAAAAACAGTGCTAAAATTAATCAAATAATGTATCGCAGATGGGAAGCCACACAATGCCGGGTGAAATGCAAAATAGATCTACCGGAACCTTGTTTTCATGACAAGAAACGCGTTACAAAAGCGGATTCAGGATACAGTACATAAACAAGTTTGTTTCCATCTCTGTGAATAACAAGCCAATAAAATTATTTTGAATCGCATATTCGTTGTTCTCGTTTGCAATATGCTGTGAATCTATTCCTTACATTACCAAAGTTATGTAGATTTGCTTGGGACCCCCAGGAGAATTCACTTAAAAATGGCTTTTTGTCTTTTTTTTATATTTTTATATTTTGATTGCATAGCATTCCTCACAACCCACCAGATGAAAGAAACAAATTTATTATAAAGTCGTGTAATCATCTTTTTTTTATCTTCTTTTTCTTTTTTAACACAATGAACGAAGAGTCTATTTCTTTCTCACCTATTCTTTTTCACCATCTTCTATCATCGCCGTCCCTATCTTACCTTTTTTCTTAGCATCACCTTTGTTCATGATCAAGTCTGTGTGCGTGCATGTATGTGTGTGTGTGTGTGTGTTTGTGTGCGTGTCCGTGTCCGTGTGTGAAATAGTTTGCTGTGTGACGTTAAGTAAAGTTAATGAGTCCCAATTACGCTCGTCTTACCAAGGATTCTCGCGTATGGTAGGCTACTTTCCCTTTATTATAGTATTTCTGTTCTGTGGAAAATGATTTCTTTCTTTATTTGGACCATGCAGAAAAAAAAATGAAATGATACGAAATTCAAATCATGTCTCCTGCCTGTTTCAGTTTTTTTCATGAAATTTCGAACTTCCCACGTGTAGATACACACACACACACACACACACACACATGCACACACATCCTCACAAGAAAAAAAAATAAGAAAAGGAGAGATCAACACAATGACGCAGTGAGATAGAACAGGAAAAAAAAATAAGAGGAGAAAGGAGATGATACAAAGATATAGCAATTTCAGAGCCGGATCTTAAGTGTTAAGACTGGCGAATACCATGACATTATTATTCTCCTATGGCAGATATAATTACTGCTCTGACATACCAAGAGCTTCGAGTAAAACCTCAACTGTCATTTCGTTTCTGTATAGCTAATGTACTCACAGAAGTGTTGCCAAGGAATGATTGTGTGTCACTGTGCTGGATTATTAACATTATTATTATTATTTTTTTGTGGGGGGGGGGGAGCTCTATCTTGTAGGATTACAGATTCCTCGGAGCATCTCCGTAGCACTTTCAGCAGGAAGAAGCAATTAATGGTAATTCTTGATTTTCACGCTCATGGTATCAGATGTCTGGGCCAACTCCTTTCACATTAAGTTCAGTCCCAAACATTAATATGACACAATATACAAATCAATTCAAGTGTATCTTCCAGCTTTGTTTATTACGGAAGGTTTATTCTGTATACATGGGGACATTCATAATCTGATGCTATTATCGTTTGATTGGTAGATATATGTCATGTCGCATTGAATTCTATATGCGATGGCCTATTATTGCTCTTTCATGTTATCCCGAACTTTTTTAAAGAAAGTTTTGAAGCCAACCATATCATTATGAATATAGGGAACATACGTTTATCATAAGTGCGTGTTTGTGTGTGTGAGAGAGAGAGAGAGAGAGAGAGTGTGTGTGTGCGTGTGTGTGTGTGTGTGTGTCTATGTACTGAAGTTGATGTATGTATAGCATAAACTTGCGTACATGAAGAAAAAAAGCGGACGCGGTTCATGATAGTTTCGATGTTCTATTCATTACAAATTCAAACGACAGACGTACAACGAATGAGTGGCTTACTGAGGAAGGAATGGGCAGGCAACAATTGATTTGTGAAAAGCATGTTTGATTTTACACACGGTACTGGATCACACTTTCAAATTGAGTAAATGAAATCAGGTGTAATATGGGATTTTGTATACTTTATACGCACCTGTGATGAATAATCACCAAGTAAAATTGAAGTTGAGGAAGCTCTAAGAGCAATCATGGGACATGACAGAAATCTGTACAGATTTTCTTTACTTTGTTTCTTTTCAATCAAATTCAAAATTTTTATTACTTTATTTTTCATCGAACATAGTGCGTAACATTATACAAAACATACGAACAAACAAGTAAATGATTACACGCCATGAAGTTATATGTACAAGTGAATGTAATTTATGAGAGAAACAATGCATACTTTGCAAAAAATGACATCTAGATGGAAAGAAAGCAGTCGAAAAATTGATCCAACAACAATAACAACGACAACAGAGTAGTTAAAATGCGTATAACATATCTATCAGAAATGTGTCTTTTTACATTGAGAAATTTTGTTAACTGATATAATAATCAGTATTGTCAAAATTAGACCTAATCGAGAAGTATATGAAATATACGAATTAAAAAAAAAGAAAAAGATCTAAATGTAGTGGCAAAGACGCTCTTCATTCCTTGTACCCGTTTCATTACATGTTCCTTCATGCTTAATATCAACAGTCTAGATAATCTAGATAATAGCTTAAAAGACTCACCCTCATTCCTCACATTTAAATACAAATTAAGAAAACATTTGTTATCTACTTATAATTCTAGATAATCTGAATTAATTGTTTTAATTTATGCTTGAGGTTTCACCTGTCCTGATTTTGCAGCACTTGGCGTGTTCTGTATGCAGACCTCTCTTCTCTCTTTATTCTTCTTTCCTCTTCCTTCCTGTCTTTGTTCCTCGTAGACTTGTATTGTCACCGTCTTCTCTCTTCTCGGTACTGTCTCGCGTCGTATATGTGTGTGGGTAACTGAATGTCTGTACGAGTGTGTCGTCCTTCTTATATTTTCCCGGTACACCAGTTCAGTGAACACCGTCTGGGCATTAGCATTGATACTTATTTCCTATTATTGTCGAAGCCAGCGTATAGCTATATTTTTACAAACGACTTAAGTAATCTATATTTAATATAAATTCTGTAAGAAAATAATAAAACAAACTTGAATAATATATTGCTTACTCATCAATTATCTAGGGATCCACGTCCTACAAGCTTAGCTTTTTTTGTGGATCGCTATTTTCCAAAATTGAAGTTATTTTCTGAAAGCTCGCGAAGTATACATGTATACGCATCGTTCCTTCTGATTATTGTACATATGTTGATGCATATAATTTATTTCGTATATTACATGAACCTTTTGTAAAAGTGTAGACAATATCATTTTATGATATGTATACTTTGCATTACGTTTTGATTTTCTTTGATTGGAAATAAACTATGATTGAACTAACTAACTAAAGAACTAACATCAAAACCAAAAGAAAAAAATGTGTGGAATAAATTTCTTTAAGAGCAGTAGTTAACAATAATTACAATATTGCCCGGAAAGATATCTAAGGAGTGGCGAAAAGCATTTTCCCCAATATTTCATGATTCATTATGAATGAATCTATTTCTTAGTCTGGTTATAAAGATTTGTGATATGGGTCATTAAGCAGAAAGATGTTGTTTAATCTTAAGATTATCCATCACTTAAACAAACTCTCCTGATTGTCACTGTAACCAAGGAGGCACGAAACACCTCACTGTTTTAACACAGACTATTGACAGAATTATAATTATAAATCGTTATTGCAATATTGCTCATAGTTGATATCAGAACATTGTGCCTACCTTATTCTGTGTACGGAAAGAACATGGCTAGAGCTTCCGGGTGAATGACTATCACAACGATATTACATGGTCAGAATTCATGTTTCACTTCTAAGGGAAGCAGCTTACCCAATCTGAACATGGTGTTAACCATGTTTCACCTCTCGATCAGACTGCAAACTAATTTTTACATCTCGAGTAGGGTACAGATCCAATTTCAGAACTTGAGCAAGTCGTAAAACTTTTATTGAGCATGGCGCAAAATCAAGTTCATTTTCGACAGGGCGCGTATGCAATTTCCGATAGCTGTGTGGTAAAATCGCCACATTACAATGCGGAATTGTATGACCAGCACGAGAACAATGCTTACACCTACACTGAAAACACAGTGTATCTCCGCGAGATGGTGTAAAACAGGACTGATTTTCTCATCCCCTCTCTCTATGTTTTTATGCAGATGAATTTCAAAATGCCTTAACCTGTCGATATACTTTTCCTTTTTTTTTTCAAGAAATAGATACATGTTGTAAACATGAATACATAATCAATGAAAATGACCACCGTCACGACCAAACTTTTAGTATCGGGATAAGATGTATACATATTATGTTATCGGATGTCTCATCTTGATGTTTACACTCGTTTCATCGTCGAGCGTCTATGAAGTAATTCTGCCACAACGCAGGATTGGAGTAGGATCTCAAGATGGTTCCTCTTGTATTATATAATTTTTGCCTTTTCTTAGTGTAGTTTTTTTTTCTTGTCGGCAGTATAACCGAGCATGCTTTCGCCATATCAATAGAGCCCTCAGATTTCTATTTTTACTGGTTCAGCTTCTGAGGCTCTCTCAGATATGTTATGAGGTCGTCCAGTACGTTGTTTCCTCACTAGAATGATTTGTCTACGTCTTTCCATAGATCCTTTCCTCCGTTCGAACTCATTCATGTCCCTGTTTCATTTCTTTCCGTATTTCGTCTTGATTCAATATCTTTCTTATAGTATCATTTCCTTCTCGTACATGTTCTCATCATCTTCCTACTTCATCCGCTTCCTACACTTCTTTCTGGTACTCTCAGTGAACTAACTACTCAGTCCTCGAATAATAAGATAATTCCACATGCAGTTGTTTTTCTCAGATTCGTTCATAAGTTTTCTTGCCCAGAGTTTTGGCCTGTTTGGTGGCGCTGCTCTCGTCTGTTGAGCTGCTCTAGCCTTCTAAGCCGCTGTCATCACTGGCGTCTATTGGACAGTGAGGAGAGATTGAATGAAATGACTAAGTTTAGTCAGATAGTTATAGGCGACTGGAGTGGTAAAGTCTGTTCTAATCCATACGTATGTGACAATATATCATGTATTATAATGATAACTTAGTTCGGCCAACCGTTATACCCAGTTCCAAAATTAGGAGGCTCACTTCCTTTACATTACTGTGCAAGCAGCAGCGTACGTCGGAAAGAGTGAATTGATTTGAGCGACGACATGCAAGTTAACATTGGTATCAACCAAGGGCGCCGGAAGCGGGGGGGGGGGGGGGGGGGGCAGGGGTGGCACAAAATGTTGGGGGGGGGGGGGCAAAACGAGTTTTTGCCCCCCCCCCCCCCCCAAAGTGCCCCTTGTAACAAATAATTAATCACTGATTTAAAGATCAAAATGAACAATAAAGGCATATTTCTTGTCTAAATGTTGTAATTTCATAAGTGAAAATGCAAAAATTTTTTATAATACACTAACAACATGCATTATTGTATCTGTACACTAATAGCAACTTATGAGTAAATTTAGTGTATAGATCGTAGCCTCGTGTCCTCGAGTGTGCCCGCTGAAACATACCTTTAGTAAACCCTACACATTTCATTTTCTTCTTTGCTTTCTAGCAGTATAAGAATATCTTTTTATTGTTCGAACGATGCGATCACGTTTAAGCTTTTAATGAGTACATTTCAGATAAATTGCAAAGTAAAAGTGGCTCGCTCGTTCTGCCCGTACTTATTGTAAAATGGAAAATTTTCATACGTTATTATCATAGTCCTTCGCAGTGATTTCTTTTACTATGTTTAATTCCTCAGAAATTTAATTTAAAATGCTCTATAAAAGCGACTTTTACACTCTGTTTTTACAAAAAGTCCCTACCGTGGGAGGGGGGATACCCCCTCCCACACCCTCCCCCCGCTCGGTCGCTTCGCTCCCTCGCCGAGGATCTCACACAATCACATTATTACGTACTCCCGTATGTAATAATCATAGTCCTTTGCATTGATTATTTTTCACTATGTTTAATTCCTAGAAATTTGCTTTTAAATGGTCTATAAACGCGACTTTTGTACCCTGTTTTACAAAAGCTCCCTACAGTGGAGGGGGGGGGGGTATCCCCCTTTCCACACCCCCCCCCCCCGCTCACTCGCTTCGCTCCCGCGCCAAGGATCTCACAACGTCACAGACTAGAAATGAATATGCTGATCTTTTTTCTTTAATCCCTAAAGTTAGTGACATACGTTTTTTTTTTTATATCTCACATAAAAATGGAAAGCACATCGTCGATGAACCATATCTTTTTTTTCTATTCTTCTCATTGTATCTTAAGGGCTTTTTACACTTGTGTTTCTTAACCCCGGACTTTCTCTGACCCAGGACTATCGTTAGTCCCGTACCAATTTTTTCAGCTTTTTACACTCGCCAATTAGTCCCGTACTATCTCTTGTCCGGGGCTAAGGAGAAAACTGACCTTTTTACACTCGTCTTTCTTAGCCCCGGACTTTCCAAACCACATGAATATTCATAATTACGCTGTGTACTGTACACGTACACGCACGCACCGGCAGCACTTGATTACCTCGTTTCTGATTGGTCAGTGAGGGTCGCACTTCGTTTCCGTCGCTTAGCCCAGGATTATTTTTTCGTTCTGTTTACACTCACTTGCTTGGCACCGCAATTGCGGTGCTAGCACCGCAATTGCGGTGCTAACCCCTGCTATTTTGCAGGGCCAGATAGTACCGTACTATCGGTGGGGCTAGCCCACTTTGGCAAAAACGAGTGTAAACAGAAAGTGGGCTAAGGATAGTCCCGTACTATCGGTGGGGCTAAGGCCCCCCCTTAGCTCCACCGATAGTCCGGGGCTAAGCAAAAATTTACAAGTGTAAAAAGCCCTTTATATCCTTCTTCACCGATGAGCATTATGGTATTCTTGAAAATGAGTGTAATTCTTGTTGGAATTTCCTAAATTGTCCTCAACAAATGGATACATGCGACTGATTATAATGGGTTTTTTTTTTTTTTATTGGGAATTTTGGGAATGTGCTATTCGTATAGAAATGTACATGTATACGCCAATGCCGACTAAAGGTTGAGGATGTGTTTAGTAGATTCCTATTGGTTCTTTCAAATGTCATAGTCGTAGGCTTTGTGACTCCAGGTAGAAACATTTTCAAAGTTGCTTTGACAGTATTATGCAAGGTGTGCCTTGACATGATAATCTCAAAGGTGCATAAAATGTCACTGCAAAGTCTAGTTACTGTCTTCGTGCAATATGCAGTCACATAATGAAAAAGTCGATAAAGGTGTGAACAAAAGGGGCGGGCCTGATTGGGACAGTAATGCAAAGTACATCGAGTGAAACTGAAGTGGTGAGGTCTTCGAGACGTATAGTTTAAAACAAAAGCAGCCCCTCTGTCGCCATCAGTAGGTGATGCAATGCAAATTCCTTGCTGCGGAATGGCTTTAAAAGTGCAAGAAAATTGTTCATTAACATACTGGTTAATATGCTGGCTGCTGCTAATAAAGGAATACGTAATTCCAATGTGTGCAGTTTTTAATTTGGTATTCAATTTGAAATTATTTTCTTATTGTTTTCACCAGCTTTGTCAAAGATTTAGGTAATGCCAGCTTTTCCTTAATAAGCCATAATTATTAAACGGCTATGGCATGTGCCACAACTGACGAGGTAAAAACACAACAAATGTATACCTATGCGTCTCCTTTGCTTGTCACTCAGAAACTCTTTTAGCGGATTGCCTCCGATAGTGATGCACTCCACCTGTAGCAAAATGAACAACATGAGAAATCACGGCTTATATTTTATATCAATAGGAAGATATTTTAATTTCCTCTAAATGAAATCATTTCACACCAGAATTGGGACAGAATTACATCCTCGCTAATGATAGTTATCGAATATATCGCATCCACCTTTGTTGCATAATAAATGTAGATACAGTGATTTAACGTAATCACTACAGCCTGTTGATTTCTGGGGTGAGATGAACTGGGTCCTCATTACGTCCAAACCGTGTCCCCCTTTGACGAAGTCCACTCTATCCCTCTGTAGACTCTATCGTCCAATACGGTTGAAGTTTACTCCAACATTTCTACTTAAATTCCGTTCGCGTTTATCTCGTTTGCAAGGTACTCTCTCCCTGGCCCCAGTCGCAACCTCTCTCAAGTCGACGAGAGATCATACCTCACCCCAGATTTCCGAACACAGCATACGGTGTATGTGACCTTTTGCCACCATCACTTTCTCTTCGTTCCAAATTCGTCTATCAAAGGGTACACCAGTCCGTCGGCGACACTGATGCACTCCGAACCCTCCCAGAGAACTGAATGAATCATAGACTGTGGTTTTACAAACAATTTTGTGCTCTGGTCTCCAGAATTCTGGGTTTTCCATCCCGTTATTGTTCTCCGAAAGAAAATTCCTTTTGAAAGACACTATTGTCTATATCGGACCAAACTTATTAGAGGAATTGGTAAAATGGTTCACAATTCTTCCTATATACCAATTGGTAAATGTGGCCGTACCCGAATAACTGATTTTTCCATAATTTCCGGGAATTGTTTCCAAAGAAAGGAATATTCCTTTAACTACCAAGTGGGGGTTATTTGACCACAGCATCCTGTTTTTGAGTACCAATTCCTTAACTTCTGCCTCTTCTAGGCTGTCCTCCCCAGTGGCGTATCTAGGGAAAACGGCGCCCGGGGCAAGCACGAAAATTGCGTCCCTAATTTCTGAAAAAGTGTTCAACCCCAACCCCATCTCGGTAGGGACTTTAAACAAAGTCCACATGATGTTTTTTCAAGCACTTAAAAGGGATCTTTTGAGGGTGATTTAAATGTAATGAATTTTGATATATTTTGGCGAGCGAGCGCAACGGGCGAGCCGAAAATTTTTGTATTTCAGCTTACAAAACATGGAATTCTTGTCATTTTTTGCTTATTAAATCTCAAAATTATAGTGACGACCTTATAGATAACGATTTATACCAACAAACTAAGGACTTGAAAAAATACTCTAAATTATTACGAGCGAGTGAGCCGAAATTTGTATATTTCTGCGTCATCATTACGTTTCGTTATTATCTTGTTTGATTCCGGGTTTTTTTGCGCACCCCCCCCCCCCGTATGTTCGAAACCGTTGGCGTCCTCTTTTGATCCAATCGGCGATCGCTTCAGAACGAATGATATTGCAGTCGCTGCTCCGTGTAACATTTTTCCTGCTAAATATAAAATGACATGAGTGAACAAAATAGACATTATCATTTTGTCCGCGTCATCGTCACGTTTTGTTCTTATCTTCTTGTCTTTTTTTATACAAATTTTGGCGAGCGAGCGCAGCGAGCGAGCCGAAAATTTTTGTATTTCAGCTTACAAATCATGAAACTCTTGTCATTTTTTGCTTATTAAATCTTACAATTCCAATCAAGATATAGTGACGGCCTTATCGATAACGATTTATACCAACATACTCTAAATTAGTACGAGCGAGTGAGCCGAAATTTGTATATTTCCGCGTCATCATTACGTTTCGTTATTATCTTGTTTGATTCCGGGTTTTTTTGCGCACCCCCCCCCCCCGTATGTTCGAAACCGTTGGCGTCCTCCTTTGATCCAATTGGCGATCGCTTCAGAACGAAAGAAATTGCAGTCGCTGCTCCGTGAAATATTTTGCCTGCTAAATATAAAATGACATGTGTGAACACAATAGACACTATCAATTTGTCATCATCACGTTTTGTTCTTACCTTCTTTTTTATATAAATTTTGGCGAGCGAGCGCAGCGAGCGAGCCGAAAATGTTTGTATTTCAGCTCATAGAACATGGAATTTTTGTGTGAACACAATAAACATTGTCATTTTGTCCGCGTCATCACCATGTTTTGTTTTTATCTTGTTTGATTTGGTTTTCTGCCCCCCCCCCCCACCATTCTCCCCCCCCCCCCCCTTGGTCCTCCCAGAGGTGGACATTTTAGCAGGTTTACAACCATGGCTCTTGGTAGCGGTCCGCACTTGGTTTGAGTCACCTGCAACTCTCTATAACTTGCACTTTGTTTCACTCGTGCCCCTGACGTTTTGTAATAAAGGCCTGAGGGTGACTGCACTCTTTCTTCCTGTGCAGTGTATACTATAATGAACATCTCCCTTGCACATTAACATAAATTTAGCGGAAAAGGGCTCATGAGATTATCAGTAGAACATTCTACAGACAGACATTCACATGAACAATGTAACCTGCCCTGTCGTAACACTCATTTTTATAATATTCTGTTACAAAACTAGGATTGATTGTCGATTGATTGGACGGATTGCGATAACATGTTATTATCATGCCACTGCTTGAGATATTGAGAATATTTGTGTTTAATTCTAAGTCTTACTTTGTCTGATATTAGAAGGGAAGAATACGATTATATGACTGACGTTCCGGATGGACGGATTTCGGAAAATAGTGATACCGCAAAAAGTAAAAAAAAAACAAAACAAGTAAGTAAATACATTTATAAATGAATAAAAATAAATAAATAAATAAAAAGAAATAAAGAAATAAATGAAACAGATACAATAAACATTTAAGTAGATGAATAAGTTACGATGCAACAAACTTCAAAATCTCGTTCAAGGTTAATGATGCTATCTCCTCCCTCATTTGAACAAGGCAGTGTTGAACAATTACTGATTCTTACTTTACAGTGTGAAGCCTGTGAGGCAATCGTCTTGAAGAATGTCTTCGGGAGGTTAAACCCATTGAGATTGGCAGATGTAAGATGAGGCAGCTGACACAGAAATTCAGCCAAATGTGTTGCTGCTAACTTTGAGACCAATTGTTCGTTTGGCATCAAGGTATCTATGTCTAATTTTCTGATCTGTAACAGGAAGAAAACAAAACAAAAGTTACATCATGAGGCCTATCTATTTTCTTGCGGTCACTTTCATTTTGTTGTTGTTGTTGTTGTTGTTGTCTTCGAATGAGAAAAAAGCCCAAAATAGATTGCGTTATGTAATGTACTTGCTACGCTCCTCTCACAAAAACACATCGCAACAACCAATCAATTTTTAGTACAAGTTAAACAGAATCTTTGTCATACCAGACAAGAAAGAAACACACAATTTCACAATAATTCAGTGAAGCCAGGCTACTCGACATTATATGGTAATAATAGCTGTTGGAAAGGAACACAAAGCATTGTAAAGTCTGGAGAGAATAAACTGTGTGACAGATAAAAGTATAGGGCCTATAGGCGTCACTTTGTCACGTTTGCTTTCTCGATTATGATTGACAATGTATATCTCGGCGTCCTAGCAGCCTCCATGTTGTGGTTATTGCCTCCGTCTACACTCGGATAGTGATTTGTGATTTGTAAATGCAAATTACTGCTCCACCAATTTACCTTTTCCGGCGTTTGCGAGCGAGGAAGTGATCAGAAACACCTTTCTCACTATAATAAGTACATCGAGTATCAAGTGTCATGACAGGTCAGAATGTAAGTATCCTTATCCAATGAAGTATCCTATGAAAAAAAAAAATATATCTGTTTCATTTCATGATAAAAGTGGAACTTATGGTGTTGCAAAACTGTTGTAAACTTTTTTTTTTTCTAGCAGAAATTTGATAATTAAACTTACGGGAGAAAAACCTGTTTTATCATCAGAAAAGTAAAAAGATGTTGTAAAGCCCATTCGGATAAAGATTGTTTTTGTGCAATTGATTATGCTTCCATTTCAATAGCCTGCATACATTTTTCATTGCATGAAAAATGTCCATACATATTATGCTTTTGTTCATGCATTGAATGTCACAATGCTGGATGAGGACTAAAATATATTAAATAGAATGAGATATATTTGCAAAGGAATTACAGCCCCACAATCTGTCATATAAATCACACATACCAGGTTCTTTCTCATTATTCGGAGAAGAAATTACATTGCGCTCCAAACGCTACATGGCTCATATCAATATTCAGAGATTACATACCTGACAGGATGATGCTGAGGTAACGGCAGCTATGAGGAAACCATCGGGTATGTAGAGGCAAGTGAGACGAAACTTCGAAAGACGTGGCATAGCACACACCCATCGGGCCAAGTCTTCTCTCACCAAGGGTTGATTTACGAAGTCATCATCACTCTTCAATGCTTGCAACCACAGATCTTCAAGCTGTAACCAAAAAACAACAACAACAACAAAAAAAAAATAAAAAAAAAAAAAACCCACAAACAATTCGAAGTGTTGTCAAAACTGACAAAGAGAGAATAATGAAATGGTATGTAAGTGCCAGGAAGGAATAATTGAACACAAAGTGAATAGACCAATGTAAAGATGGATCGAAGAATGGCATTGATAGGCCTATGGCATTTAATGTGTGGACGATTTAAAGTTATACACCTTAAATTCTCTCGATTCCCATTGTCTCTTCTTTTCCAAACGAATAAGAAGCTAGACATGGAATTCCACGTTGTCGCCGTCACAAATCTCTGTGACGTAAATTGCGTTTAAGATCACTAATGGTTTTGCATTAGTTTGGGTTCTTATTTGTTGCCGTTGTTTTGGTGGTCGAGGTCCTCTTTTTTGCCTTGAACGAATTTTCCGACAGAAGAATGTGCGTGCTTTGCGATATTCTCTTCTGGTGTGCCTTCTTCACTGCATAAACACCTTAATAATAGATGTTGTAGGCGTGTGTTGTGAATGTTTGTGTGTTTGTGTGTTTGTCATGTTTTTTGTATTTATCTAAATTGAATGCGAGTTTGATAATATTTGTGTAGTTGATTGGTTGGGGGGGGGGTTGATATAATATTATACAGATAATTGTATATGAATGTGAATGTGTGTGTGTGTGTGTGTGTGTGTGTGTTTGTGTTCATATGCATATTTCAATGTGCTATGTCACTCGGGAAACGAAGTTATTGGTTTATGGATTGATTTATCTTCTTGTTCACATTCACGCATTACATTGATTACATAGACGAAAATCGTATTTTTTTTAATGCTGAGAACATTATCATTTTTAACTCAATGATTACAGAACTGAAAAGTCGAATGTTTTTGAAAGTTTGTTTTGATATATGAATACAAATAATGTTTAAGAATAGTTGGTTATATTTTTTTTTTTGGATTTTCCCAGTGAAGTTTATTAGCATGTTGTTCAATTTGCATTTTTGTTTATGTTTATAATTTTTATCTCAATAAGCAGGACATTAAAGATTTTATTTGATGTGTGACTGTACAAGAGTTGAATGGCTGCATGAGATGAGTATATCATATGGATTTGTCTGTACACATGTTCATGTGATGTGTCTAAGTGTATGTGTGTACGTGTGTATGCGTGTTTGTGCGCATGCGTGCGTTGACAATTATGCTTATCGTATTGAAGTCATATATTTTGTACAATAATAGGTATGAACTGTCAATGGTTTTGATATGATCCTGTTTTTTGTTATATTAATGTAATAGGTATTTTTATAGTTGAAATGTTTATACAACCTTTACTGTGTTTCATAATAGACATGTTCTTTAATCAATGAATTATGATTTAGCCTAAAGGCTACTACTTTGCATGTTTGTTTCAATAAATCTTTGTTATCAAAATCAACTCAGTATATACAAAAAAGGCAATGAAATATTGTTGCAATGTTTAGTATTTTATCATTCAGTTAATGATTTGCCTCTTTCGAATTAACACTTCTAGTTTGTTACATTATAAATAATATGCTGTAGAACTACGGTGATAAGTTCATACCTGACAGTTTGAAGCCTTTGCGCTGAGGATCTCGTAGAATTCCACGTGAAGTCGTGGTTCCGATATTCGTACTTTACGCAGTACACAGCTGGAACACATACCCTCCGCCAAGTCACGTGACATAGTTCTTCCGCACCTCATTTCGAACAGATCTAGTGAATGCTGACAAAATGACCATTGACTGAAAGTAATTTTCTATAGTAATTGAAAGTTGAAAAAATACACTTATTCCATATCTGCAGATAGAACGAACATGGACTAACAATACTTATAGTCAGCAGTAAAAAAAAAAAAAAAAAAATGACCACAGGAGAATAAGGTTGATAAACATGTACACGCAGTTGATTGGAGGTTTGAAACTCAGAGTAGAAGAGATCATTTTGATGCGCTTTCGAGTCATATCGTGGTTTCACTATTCAAAAAGCACAATTCGGGGAGGGAAGAATTCATTCTCAATTTGATACACCATCGTGAGCCTGGTAGATAGTCGTTACAGCGCTTCCCTGTGCATGACAGACTGTCGTTAGGGTGTTTGAGTGCGCATGGCAGAGTCGTTAGGGTGTGGGAGTGCGCGTGGCAGATAGTCGTTAGGGTGCGGGAGTGTGCGTGGCAGATTGTCGTAAAGGTGTCGGAGTGCGCATGGCAGATCGTCGGTAGGGTGCGGGAGTGCGCGTGGCAGATTGTCGTAAAGGTGTGGGAGTGTGCATTACAGATTGTCGTTAGGATAGGGTGTGGGAGTGCACACAGGGGTACTTCTGCAATGCGTACGGAAGTGCTTTCACAACAATCTGCCAAGCACACGACGACATGAGAAAGAGCGATAGATGTGACGTCATCTACACTCATGTTATTTTTCCTAAGTACTAGTACACTGTAGGTGTATGCCCAAAATACATAATTACATACCATACAGGAGACCCAGTGTGTTATCTCCCTTCGATACACAGCGTCGTTGGTATAACCAAACTTGAATGATTACTATAACGGGCAGTCTGACAACTGCAACTCGAGCATGAAGCTGTACTAATTATTTTTCCATAATAACATACAGTATTGCTTGACTCATCGTAACTTTTTTTCTTTTCAAAAAAGCCACAAGGAAAAACGTTTTCAGCCCATACATTTTGATAGATAACATGACATGAAATAAGTGACACGGCGGGTAAGATTTAACTCGCATATCAAGTCATCTTCCAACTGTATCATGCGAGGAAGATATAGTGTACACTACCAATATACGTAGGCTGATATCACACTTCATACAGGATTTTGTATTTCAAATCAATTTCCCCATTCAATAGGACCTGGTCAGATCTGGAAGCGAACTTTGAGTACAGCTATTGAGATTGTAGTTTATGCGCTCAATTTAACACACGGAAGGCGCGCAAACATACTGTCTCATTACACAACTTTTGTTGTTGTTGATATCTTAAAGCGGAATTCAAGCTGCATCACTCACCACTTGGTTGCAGCGTACCATGAACACCACTCCTGACACTGTGTGTTCTGGTGAATTGGACCATAGTGTGTATTCATGCCATCGTTCTCCGACTGCTCTGGTGGCCTCCTCAGTATGGCATTCAAACGCAACGTCAACACAGAAATCACGTTTACCACGCTCTTTGTGAAAAGATGTAAAGTTATCGGAAGCACAGTTTATCAAGCCGTTGATGATATCAAGGCCAAGCTCATTTCCTGAAGCTGAGGTGAAGTACAGTACGTAACGGAATTCCTCAGGTCGACTAAGAAGTTTGTTTTTTACCTCGTCGTACTTGGGGAGATCATTGCCGAACAAGTACTCAATATATACCCCAGCGATGTATTCTTGAAACAGTTTATGGGGGAACGAAACTGTTGACGCAATCAAGGATGAAATGTTAACATCCTGCCGACGCTCCCTTGTGATAAGATCCCTTTCTATTGTCAAAACACCCACTCTGCAGCATGTTTCCATGACATCATGACACTCTCTGAATTGTTCTTCAGGAAATGAAAGTTTCATGTGAAACAAACCCTCTAGCGCTATTTCACTTATTTCTTGAATTGCCCTACCAGCTTCCTTCAAATGTTCAACAATGTTCTGATTCTGTAGATTTTCATAAACTTTTGATGCGTAGTGTTCTTTCAGGAAAGAGATCATTTCTCCAAAAATCTTGGAGAAAGTTTGCAATTTTTGCATTTCCTTTCGTCTCTCCTCACTGTAGTCATTCCACATGAGACAAAGCATCGCACAGTAGATAGGAAACGGGGCCATGTTTGACCGGATGACATCGTTTTCCTCCATTAAACTAATCAAACCTTCTGCAAGATGGCCCTTCTCTCTAATCCGAAAGTACTTCCCGATATAAGCTGATAGATTTTCCTCGTCAAATCCTTCGATGCTAAGAAAGGTGTAAGCTTCTGCAAGAAATTTGTCCATCATTAGTTCATCTGTTCTCCATGGTCGTGTGGTCACAAGTACTTTGCATGACTTATATTGCTCTATTCCCAGAATGCGAATGACCTCAGTGCTGTTCTTGTCACTTAATTTCCCGCTGAACTCGTCGAACCCATCAAATATGATCAAAACTTTACTTTGATTTGTTGAAATGAACTTATCTATGTGGCTCGCTTTTGCTGTATTTGAATCAGAGAGATAATCTTTGGCAATTTCACCAATACTTTTTCCGTCTGTGACATCTCGGAGAGGAATTAGAATCACCATGTCCAGATCCTGGAGCATCCGTCCCTGGCACCAGTCCCAGGCAATCTTAGCGCAAAGTGTTGTTTTTCCAACACCTCCCTCACCCTGTATCAGAAGTCGCTTTGAACATTTTTCATTCATATCGTTGGTCAGAAGATCATCGTATGTTATTGGTGTCTTACGCTTGCTATTTTGGTCTATCATACTTAAATTCGTATAAATTTCATCCAGTTCAACACGTTCTAGAAAGTTGAGTGGATCCACCGTGACCTTGCGTCGTGACACACGGTAACAGGCCTTCAGATCTTCCTTGCATAGCTGTACTTGTTCCTTTGTAAGCGATGATGGTTCTGAGAAGAGAGACCAAAAGATAGAAAAAAGCACAAAATCATTATTATACATTAATATATTTTAGATGTATACCGGCACACATATAATAATGCAGTGTGTCATAATACAGAGAGAGAGAGAGAGAGAGAGAGAGAGACTAAGAGAGAGAAATAGGGCCTGGGATATAATCAGTTGATAGACTCAAACGTGTAAACTATGATTGCTGAAGAGAAATCACTACAAGGGACTCAATCCCACAAAGTATCATGAAATCATAATTTCCTTTAACACTGTACAACAGATGTTGAATGAATATTTTCCATACCCAGCATTAATTTTTCTTCCTCGTGAAATCGCTGTGGTATGTTTGGTCTTCGCCAGCAGGGGTTCCAGCCACATCCTGAAATATATCATCATCATCAACAACAACAAGAGCATTACTTCAATGAACGTTTACATCCAGGGCACAATATTTTCTGCACTTTTTGCTTCCCTTCTTTTCACTACCAGATTTTGGCGAACATAATTTCAAGCGTATACGCTTACGATGTGTGGTGCAATGCATTTTTCCTTAATGGATATATATATATATTTTTTTTTATTTGACATCAATTTATCATCCTTGATAACAGATTTGGAAGTTCTGTCTACATGGGACAGTCAATTCGGTCGTTCGTTTTGTTAAATGATGTTACCTTTGTATCAAAATGATGAAACATGCAGAAATAAAACAAAAAATAAACACATACGCAAAGAGAAACACATACATACACACTCGCTCGCCTATACTTTTTATGATATTCTTTATCTGAATTTCATTCAATATCAGGTTCTTTTTTCGCAATAATACTAATTGGAACAAGAATTAACAACTGTATTCTTCTAACTTGTGCTGCTAACTCACATTTTCTTGTAAACATGAAATACAATTATCTTTTTTTTTTCTTTTTACATTTCAAAACATGTATACAGATTGAAGTAAAAAAAAAAAAAAACACTGAAAAAAATCACAGGAAAAAAAAAAGTTTATTTGATCAACCTGATCAAACTAATTGATATCTGCTTCATAACGGTAACACTTGTGCTGCTGACTTTTTTTTTTTTCTAACATGAAATACAATTTCTTTACACAGTCACATACGCACATTTGCAAATGAATCCAAACATAAAGTCTCAATGAAAATAAACCTATACCATTTCGCGGTAGATAATCCGGATGTTTGTTTTGGAGGTACTTCCCAACAAAGAGAAATAGGATGAGAAGGGCAGCAGGCACACCAATGCTAAGTCCGATGATAAGACCAGAATTAACACGGTTTCCTGAAACTTGGTATAAAAACAATGAAACACGCTTTCATTTTTACTCCATCTAGAAGACAGTAAAATGAATACGTATGAATACTTCAATATACATATTACAACTTCAACATGATGTGCGTGTGTGTGTGTGTTTGCGTTTGTGTTTGTGTTTGATAGTGTCAACAAAGTGGTTGATGCACTCGTACCTCCAGGAATACAATCTTCGCCCCACATGATGGGTTGGCAAAACTATATTATCATTGTATCATTGTATAATATTATTACACAATTATGTTGACAACATTATTCAAAGCACACGCTTCTGATTGAGTCATCCTATGAGACCGACACCCACGGATCATACTGCCAAAGACCTCGATATTGATAAAAGGTCCACGCCCATGAGTCATACAGCCTGTCAGCTTGACATCAGGTAAAAAAAAAGTAGAGTCCGACAGTAGGCAAAAAAGGCCTGCGAATCTGACACGAGCGCAAAACAAAAAGAAAGACAAAAAGAAAGGCCAATTAAACCGACACTGTATGCATTAAGTCAAGCGAGTGTCGGACTGTTAGGCCGTTTTTAATACCTAAACTCTTTGCCTAAAAGTGTAGAGATCACGGACCATAAAACTCGTGAGTTGTATGACTCGTGAGCTGTAAAACTCGTAGCATGATGTCGAACTTGTGACGCGTACCTCAGCCAATAGTCGTAAGGATTTTGTTTCTGTATTTTGTTTGGAATTAGTTACATTTTTTTTATTTTGTTCTAGCAAATTTCAGACTAGTAAAAGATAGGGATAAATGAATTATACTAAATCTTCTCCGTGGCCATTCTCAATCAGAACATGGGCTTCAGCATATGTACAGTATGTCACCCCCCCCCCAAAAAAAAAAAAAAATACAATCTGATTTTCCCATAAATAAGACGCGGTATGATTAAACGGTCTAAATGCTATTTCAGGGTCTTAAAATATAACATCTTAGCTCTAATTTGCAGAAAACCTCATTCAAGTTAACTTTGGTTAAGCGGTCACAGACAAATGTGGATTGCTGTGAAGCATGTCATGAGTCTGATTTTTCCAAGTTTAGCACTTGGATGCCCTTGTATGTGAACACAATAGGCAGAACTTGGAGGGAAGAGATTCATGACATGCTCTAAAAAAATCCTCAACTGATTTTTCTCTTTGACCGCTGAAGCAAATTAAATGGTGTTTTCTGTAAGGTGTGGACAATGAGTTCTTGTTTCATACCCTGAAATTGTATTTGGATTGATTTACTACTTTTTAAAGTTATCATTGCGGAGGGCCCGTTGTATTTTTTTTTTTTTTTTTTTGGGGGGGGGGGATGGATATGGTATACCAGTTACAGAGACATAGAATTTGCAATATTTCACGAAACCTGATGGAGGCAGAACGGTGATTTCTACGGTCGACGTTCCATTCAGCGAGTCGCCGGTAGCCACGCACATGAAGGTTTGCTCTGTCCCATTTTAAGCTGACACATTGATTGTCTCGAACCTCTCGTATGTGCCGTCAGAAAGTGTTTTCTGTTGTGAAACCACGGATTTCAGTCCCTTTCCCGACTCCTCGGTCCATAGCAGAGAAACGTTTGGTTTAAATCCACTCACGACACATGTGAGGGTAAAGGAAGGTGTGTTGAAGGGAGATTGGTATGTACAACGGCTTTGACGAGAATGACTCTTATCAACGCATTCCTCAATAGCATGATTTGATGCCATTGCTATAGGAAAATGAAAAAAAAAATAGAATAACATACACATTGTGTCAATTAGACGTAGGCTTATATTCTAATCTTTGCTCGGCAAATAACTGTCGTGATTTTTGCGGACTGTAAATCTTGCCCTTTAGATGTAACGAAGAGTTGTTTTTGTTGTTATTTCCTTCTTCTTTTTTTTTTTTTGGGGGGGGGGGGTTCCCCTCCCCCATGATTTCCTGTGTCACAAATGAGACTACAACCCAGTGAATGTTGAGTTGACGAAACATATGATAAGTGGATGATAATAACAGAAAATAAACACAATTTACCTGTTTGCATTTGAATTCGAAATTTATAATGGTAATTATTATCCTAAAAAATTCTAATTCATATTGTAGTTATAAAGCTGGTAAAAAATTAACATGTTTCCAATTATAAGGAATGAAGATGTGAGACAAGTCACTGACCTTGTCTGAATATAATAATCTATTTTTTCTAAATAAATATGTCTTTTCGGACATCAAAAATCTTACTTTATTTTGAATTTGGTAGTTGCTGTGGTAACGTCCTTGTATAAATTGCCGTAAGATTGAAACAATCTGTGTCAAAACATTATTAATGACTAATTTATACAGAAGGTTTCAACACTGACTCTTCACACTCTACGTGCATTCTGTTTTAAAGGTAGGGAATCCCATTTGCATGTCTTGAATGAAGAGTTGTATAAATACAGTGGTATGTTGAAGAGAGTATCATTTTAGAAACTTCCATAAAGTATTGAAAGTGGAAGGCAACATTTAGTACATTTTTATTGACCGTTAGATTTTGAATTGAATTTTTTTCGGGGCTCACCGTAAATTCCAGTACATTACTAGGCTACCTTTCCAGACCCATGCACTGCATGTGTGTCCATCATGTATATTTTGTGAAGAAAGTTCATCAAAACTTACAAACATTTCTAAATACATTCTTGCCACACACTCTATATGTAATTACATCAGCTCTTATAATTTTAGATTTGTGTTTATAGATAAAAAAAAAAGATACAGAAGACTGCAACAAAAAGGCTTGTGTGGCTGACACACAGAACTACTGAGTAGTTGAGTTTTGTGCATTATTCAAATTGTAGATAACTGTTGACTTCCAAATTTCTAAGCAGTGGCCTAAATAAGCCCCCTGAGGTTCATATTTAATGTTTTGCTGCATTTTGGGAGGTCTGTAAAAGGTACCCCCTACCTTTAAGGCATAAACGGTAATGCGAAATAAGACTGTTGATAATATTACTATGTGGAAACGTGGCCCCCCCCCCCCAAAAAAAAAAATCATTTTCAAAACAGTTTTAAGATTAATTCTTCTCTGACAGAAGATCATTGATTTATTTTATTCTATTTATCTATTTTTCAACTAAGTTGTCTCAAATACCGCGATTTACCTGTTTTCTGTGAAACTTGTGATAGGAAAAAGTATCAGATATGTCATTGTAGCGGATCAAATGAATAATTTCATTTTCAGTTCAAATTATGTTCATAATTCTTACAATTAGGAAAGAAAAAAAAAACATAGTATACAATACGAAAATCATGCTGCACATAAATCAGATGAAACTTCCTCGAAAAATACAAAAGTTTGTGTTGGTATGAACACAAAGGTCTGTACACTTTGGAGTTGAGTTAAATAACATACATTGTTACTGCAATGAATAATAAACAAATTGGCGGTTATTATGATTTAAGTAATTTTTTTATAAAGGGAATTATATTTTCTATTGCTCATCCACTTTCTCATATTTTCACTAAATCCATATGAAATGGTGCTTTTCCTGATTGTATGAAAATAATATTGATAAGGTTTTTCCTTTATTTAAAAAAAAATTAGGAAACAGTTTTGATAGTAATTATATACTTATTTTTCTACTCATATCCCTATCTAAAGTTTTTGGAAAAATTGATATTCACTAGAACGATTAAATTCCCTAAGTATTACAATGTTTGCGTCAGAAACATAGCACCATTCATGCTCTTTTGAAGTTTACTGATAACGCACACTATAGATAACCATTCCCATCTTGTTGGTATCTTCCTGTAGACTTCACCAAGGCCTTCAATACATTTAATCACGAAATTTTACTTCATAATTTGTCTCATTATGGTATACGAAGGAAGGCTTTGGAGTGGTTCAGGAGTTACCTGCAAAACCGAAAACAATATGTATCCTTGAACGAGAACAACTCTAGTCTCGAAGTCATTAAATGTAGCGTCACTAAGGGTAGTATATTAGAACTTTTACTTTTCATAATTTACATTAATGATTTTAGCAGATCATCTGACATACTTTTTGCCGATGATTCAAATATTTTCTTCTCTCACCAAAATCCAATTACTCTTGTCCACACTATCAATTCTGAATCAAAAAAGCGATTCAGCGGATAAGAGCAAATAAGTTATTACTAAATCTTCAAAAAAACTAAGTATATGTTATAGCAAGTCTATAGAAGTTTCACGCACGGATACCATTTTTAATGACGTTCATTAATTAGAACGTGTATCTCACATAAAGCTTCTCGGTATTACAGTGGACGATAAACTTTCGTAGAAGCATCATATTATTAATGTTTACAGTAAAATGATTTCGCGTAATATTGGTGTTATTAATAGACTTGAATTTATATCCCGTTGACTTCTTTGTTGACGTTGTATTTTTAATTGATATAACCTAACCTTAATTATGGAATCTTAGCATTGGGTAGTGCCCATCAAACTTCCTTAGATTAACTATTGTTATTTACAAAAGGCACTTCGTATTATTTATGGCGTTTCACCACGTTCCCATGCAGATCCATTATTTGTTGAATATACGATTTCAAAAATTAAAGAATTGTTCTTGCTTTCAGCTTGGTCAGTTTATGTTTAATTATAACACAAATGCACTTCATAGCATCTTTAATTCAATGTTTCCAGGAAATCAATCTTTTCATAATCCCATCAAGCGATCTATGTGAGGTTCATTTTCCACTCCTGAAAACTTTATTGGCTCAAAATACATTTATATACACTGGCCCTAAATTCTGGAATTCTTTAAGCTGTGGTACAAAAAAAAGAATCTCTATCCATGAATTCGTTTTAAGCGTATAAGTTGAAACTTTTTTTTTTTAATTCATACTAAGATATATTCATTACATAGCTGGTCTCTTCAACCGTGTAGGGGTTCATCGTTTATCATTGACTTCATCATTGTGTAATGTTTACATCATCTTATTTGTACAAACTTTGCTCAGCTGCTTGAGCTCCGAAGCAACTCAATTCCCTCTGCCGATCCCGATGTTGAGCGTGTGGGCTTTTCCTTTATCTTCTTTTTTTCCCTTTCCCCCCTTTCTTTCCATTATTCTTTTGTGCTTTATTAGTTTCAATGGTATGCCCTTCTGTCAAGGCATGTAATGCCGTTGTGTTTCTTCCTTGTTCGGTCCTGTCTTTGTATACAAATAACTTCACAAGAATCCTTTGAGTGGTTCACAATTTACAAGCATGCCTTTCCATGGACCTCCCATTCTTTTTTTCCCCTCCAAACACAGCTTTGTATTTTTCCGGTATGCACGTATAATTTTGTATTTGTTAACCTTTATCTACCATGTAAAGTCGTATACGTGCCTATGTTACATCTTCTGATTGATTTCGTGTTATGTTTGCCGAAAAGGAAGATATGCAATCGGCCACAAAAAAAAAAAAAAAAAATAACGACGACAACAACAACAACAGCAATAACACAAAACACAGAAATAACAGAACTTGAGGAAATGCACTTAGACATATACTGGACAACGAAGAACGAGGAAAAAGGAGCAGGGAAGATAGAGAAGGAAAAGGAGAGGGAAAAGGAGAGGGATAGAAAAGGACGGTCTCTGGACACACTAAAAAATCTCAAGGAAAAGTGAAACATGATGGGTTTTTTCATTGAACATAATTAAGTGGTATATTTAGAAAACACATATTTTTTTTTTTTTTTAGTTTATAGGAGTTTATACTTAAATGTAATTAACTTCACAGATTCTTTTAGATCATTATCTAAGCTATTCCAAAATCTGGGTCCGGTATAAACAAATGTATTTCGAGTGTGTACAGTTATAATGGGAAATGAAATTCTTTAGATTGTCTCGTGGGATAATTATGTATGTGGCTGTTGCAGGGAAATAAAGAACAAAATATTTTGGGTAGATGGTTGCAGTTGTAATTTAACATAAATTGATCAAGTTGAAACAAATACAACTCTTTTATTTTCAGAATTTTGTGTTCAAGGAACAGCTTGTCAGTACACTGCAAAAAGTCCGGTGTTAGATAGTGAACACCGAGCTGGTGTTAAATTTTCGGTGCTCATTTATGGTGTTAAATTATCACCTCCGGGTGTCATTTCCAAATTTTAAACTGTTTTTGAAGAGTTTCTTAGTAACTGCACTTCCTGTTGATTTTTAATTTGAACAAGACGATCAAGAATTTTACATTAAAATATTAGATTTTTGAAAAAATGTGAACATAAATTTACACCACAGTAACACCAGCTGGTGTGGTCTCTTATTGAAGCTGGACGGGTGTTAAACCATTGGTATTAACACCAACAAATATCAAATCAACACCATGTGGTGTCATTTGTGAATTAATACCAGTACAGTGTCAAAATAACACCAGGTACAGTGTCAAAATAACACCAGGTACAGTGTCAAATTAACACCACGAAGTGTCAGGTGAACACTTTTCAACACCATCACAGTGCATTTTCTACAACTGTGGGTGTGGTCCTTTATTGAATTTTGATCGGTGTTAGATTTAACACCCGTGGTGTTAAATCTATCACCGATGTTTTTACAGCGTATGTGCTCGGATATGAAGGTTAAAAACAATTCTGAGCGCCATCTTTTGCAGAAGGAAAAGTTTATCAAGCAATGTCGAATATGTATCCCCCCAAGCAAGAATTCCGTAATTCAAGTACGGCAATACCAAACTTAAATAAAGCGTAATCAAAGCCGAAGAAGGAAGATAATATTTCAATCTATTCATTATGCCTATGCTACGTGCCATTACATTACAAATATTGTTTAAGTGACACTTCCATGATAACTTATTATCAACACAAACACCTAAGAATTTAGTAAACGAAACCTCTTCTAAGGAAGTACTGTCAACTACTCCTTAATCTAACCTAATTCACAACAATAATTTTCCCCATCGAAGGTTTTCTCTCACTAATTGATGACATGAATAAAGACAGATATTACTTACAGCTAATCGTCATGGTAGTGGAACTTTCAGATATTTGGGCATTTTTCAACACCACATGACAATAGTAACGACCCTCATCTGCTACCTCCAATTCGCTGATGACAAGGCTGAAGTTGCTGTCGATGTCAAACCGTTCCTCCAAGCTCTTAAAATGCCCGTCGAGATACGCAGCCTTGGGCGTCGTCTGTTCTGGATCTGAGATGCTCTCCTTATCCCAGTACACAGTGAGAGGCTCCTCCAGGATGTCACAAGGCAGTCGGATGTCTTCTCCTTTCCATCCTCGAACGTTGGGGGCAGTGCGTACTACCGACGCTAGACGGCGGAAATGTGAGTTTGCGTGATTGTATGCATGCGTTGAACATGGATTTCTACTCTAACTTTCTTGTAAGCACGATACCTGTCTTCATACCCTGCCCCCTCTTCCCAAGAAAATGGAAGAGGTGCAGCAGAGAGATTAGATTCGGTCCTTCTTATGCTTTCGTATTATTTAAAAGTAAAGGCTATAAAGATGAGAAATTTCTCCCCATACGCAATTTACAGTTAAAAACTTTGGATGAGTTGCGTCTTCATTTTTAAGGTGACGGTAATACTTCCCCCCTCCCCCAAAGAATGGAATCCTAGCTTGAATTACAATAATCGATGTTGCCCAAGTAAACTGCTTCGGTAAGCCCCAATTAAATGAAAATAGCATTTTAACATATTTTTGGGTCTATCTCTGGGGTTAATACCTGTTTAAGCATAATATGAAACACACTAAATATTGTTCAAGCTAGATTTTGCGCATCAAACTGAAGAAATCGACACGAAAAAAATGATTTGATTTAACAACAAGAGTGTGGTGTGTCTGCATTGTCTAACATTGGTTTAGAAGAAACATTCAGTTGTGTCAGACATTTCCTGAATTTGGTAATATTTTTTGTCTGGTCTGAACTCACCTGTAGTATTGGTATTGAAACTCGGCCAACTAAACAGAGTGCAGGTTCATAAGGACAAAGTCATACATTGTACTTACCTTTTCCATTGCTGTCACAGAGCACGGTAGCAGCCAATGTTAGCAGGAGAACGAGGTCGTATCTTCTATCCATCACAGGTAGTCAAAGAGATAAGTTCATCAAGAATAAGTTCAATGTACGTTTTGATCGTAATGTCCGAAAATATCGTCAAGTAATCACCAGTCTGACAGTGATCATAATTTGAAAGAAAAAATGACAATAGTGGAATACACCCCAAGTCATTCGTTTGTAATGAGCGCATGGAAGTGAATGTGACAGAGCCGTTTACTTGCTATTCTAAGTCTTTAAGATTTTCATATTTCCAGATCATGTAGCATTCAACATTCTGTTGATACTGATGGTTCATAGGAGACATAGTCCAAGATTCAGTGAGAAGTAAACTTGCCCGTTTGCTCGTATCGTGTTTGATAACGAGCTCTTACAAGGCGTGCCATACAAACGCTAATTTGGCTCTTTGTTGCTGCTTTCTTTTCTCGCGGCTAAAGGCCAACCTGGAAGATTAGTTAAGGGAGTGTTATCTGTTCACTAATTGGAGATGATACTGTCTTCATATCAGTACGTTTATTATAGGTTTATACAATTCACAGAAACACGTTTGCAATTGAGCATCCAACAGGTGTAAGGAATACGCCCAGTCTGGGTCTATAGTGTCACATACCTATACCATGTAGGAGTGTCCAAGCATAAATTTGCAAAACGATAAGAAATCCACAAAAATAAGGTCTTAGTATTTGCATTGAGGCGATGAACATACATAATTCATACACTGAAGACTTTGAGCTTAAAATCACAGAGATAGACAAACCTTATCAATTACACGTCGTACAAACAGGTGCACTTTTTAACCTTTGTTCTCAATCAGAGCCTTAGATAAGAGCCGTGTCAGTGGTCACATGAATCCACGATGTTAATAAATTATAGATAATCTACTTCACTTATTGTTTAATTATATTAACTTACATTGAATTAGTGTCTAATTGTGGCAGAGAGTGTAATATGAGGAAAGTACAGAATTTCTAGAATTTCCATGAAACAATAACACCAGTCGCAAGTGCATGTCGAAATTTTAAGAGCAGGTAACGAAATGTGAATTATCAGTGAAAGCCTCTGGACCCTACCAAGCAGAGCCCTTTCTCCCCCCCCCCCCCCTTCTCTCTCTCTCTCTCTCTCTCTTTAAATTCAGTCACATCCATTTGAGTCTATGTCAGGTTTGGTGCACGTAAAGAGATACTATAAACATCAATCGCATTCTCTCCTAAACCACAGTTGAGAACAAATTATTCCTATCGTTATCTCGCCTTCTCCCTCTATCCCTCTCGTATCTCTACTCCACATCTCTTCCGTATTGATACTTACATTGAGAATCGATAACTCCCACAACGTTACTTTTTCCATAAATCTGCAATTTAAATGGAGAAATCTGAAATTTGTATGTATATTTTTGGACAGTTTAAATAGAGAAACTATTGTGTGAATAAGCCAGTTCGGAGTTAGCTCATGGGCACATTGGTCCGAATGACCTTTCTTTTTTCTCAGTCGGTTAAGGGGCTCTTCACTCGTTTTCAGAGCGACATAATGCATAAGCTTTACGCAACGATTTATGGTATTCATCAATCCTGCATAAACAAAGAATGAACTCGCATAGACCAGATGGCCAGAATGATCCGTCAATTGACACTTGGGAAAGCATCCATTTCATTATCTTACATTGAATGTAAGAACAACCTCTTTCTATCGATGTTGCCAAATATCACTTTTGCTGTCAGGTGGATGTGCTGGCAAGCAGCATTTATAAGGATTACATGAATAGTCATTGTACATGATAATACATCACAGACGCTTATCCCAGTGACTTTAAAAACCAACGTGCCTGTTGGTCCGAATGACGTTTTCTGCTCATGCGCAGAGTGGAACTCCGAACTGGCTTATTTGATGTCGTTATTTGGATTATGTTTAAAGAAGAATGTGGGTCACGGGGTTTTGTAGGCCGGGGTCGGGTGAGAGTGCTAGGGTATGTTTTATGTGATAATCTAGTCATTAGAATAAAATTGGTTGATATGAAGTATATAAAAAAGTTGACATAATCATATTGGGGTTGTGCAATTACATTTCTAAATATCTTATTTTTGGTTATTATCAGTCATACAAGCCTGATGTCTTGTGTATGAAGTTTTGTAGTTTTATTGAAGTACAGACAAACCAGTCGTTACAGTATTTTTTATATAGTATTGTTTGTTTTAACAAATGTGGAATATGTTCTTATCTCTCATGATAATCGGATAATGCTCAACTTTTTGATTTGTGTATTTTCCCACTCATTTCTATCACACGTGTAAATGCTTTATTCTGTAACTGTCTGAATGTTTGAATTTGTATGTATGTATTTTATGTAATATCATACGCAATTTAGCCCTTGTGCTACGAGATGTGAAATGAATAAATAAACCTTCCAATGATAACAACAAATGCATTGCAACTCTGAATAACGAAAGGAAAAAAATACACATGTAATAATGAGTGACTCGTGTGTGTCATTATGACCATGATAATTATGATTACTGAGAGAATATGTCCTTAAAGAAAAATAGAACGAATATCATTACATTTTTAGATGAAACCAACCTTTCTCTCTCTCTGTTAATCATTTAGCTTGACAACTCTAAATCAATACCGAAGACGAAGCCCAGTGATATTTTGTAGCGATATCGAGTTTTTTCTCTTTTTCATCATTTTTAAAATGTTGTTTTGGTTCTTGTGTTGTTTCTTTCAAATCCTTAAACTGTAAGTATATAGATTGCACAGATTGTCCATAAGATGGTGTGTTAGTATTAGGTACGTGACACGCAAGGTTTCGTGTTCGGTGATGCGGACTGTAAAACCGCGCAAAAGTGTTCAGTCTATTCGTTGTATAGGGTACCTACATACAGTGTTAACTCTTTATGTACCACGTTTGCACCTCCAAGGGTGCGTTTATAAGATTTTGCGGGCCTAGCATCACTGTTTTGAAACACTGTTTCAAAACACACTTTCGTCAGGAGAGCGTTTATAAGATTTTTTTCTCCGAGCGTGTTGGGGCTCTCGCTCAGATTGCGCCATTGCGCAACTCACTCTGCGCAGTTTTTCCTCGGCAAAAGGTCAAACAGGTTGCGTGCAAGGCATTGTGACGTCACATAAACAGTGTTTGCGATCGCGGTTGCGTTTATAAGATTTTTGAAACACTGATTCTACAGAAACACTGTTTGTAAACGCGCTATTTTGTGCGTTTACAAACAGTGTTTCAAAACACTGTTTCAAATCACGGCCAGCGTTTATAAGAATTTTTTTCGAGCTAGAATCACTGTTTGGCCAGAAACAGTGTTTCAAAATTACACTGTTTCTGGCCAAAAGAAAAATCTTATAAACGCACCCCAAGTCAGTCGACGGCGTGCCAACTTCGCATATTCTGCTCAAAAGCACAAAGCCACCCAAACAGACCGATAAATACCCAAATGTCACAGTACGATGAGAGGAGTTTCTCGTGATTTCAATCCTTCCACAGGTAGCTTGATTGTATGTAGTAATTGGCTATCAAATGGTGTTCGATCCCTTCTGGATTTGCGAGTAAATTCTAAGTTTCTGGCACTGTTTTGCATGCAAAAGTAATGCCTTTACAATAAAATGTGTACTCGTCATTTGAAAGAAAAAACTATTGTACATTTGTCGTACAATTTACATCAAAGCAAAGTTTGGCATTTTCTCGACAACTTTGCTCGTTACATTTCCACTGTAACAAAAATCTACTTTAGATTAAAGAGATTTGAAAAGCGGATAGTTTCTCCAAAGCATGGTGTCTCAGAATGATGTGGCACACAGGGGGCTTACACCATGGCACATTGAGAGTTAACTACAAATATTCAGGATTAACATTATGTAAAACTCCCAGCAATACCAGAAGTTCCTAAAGAAAACCAAATCCCACGGCAAGCATGAAGGTTGACTGTTAATAGCAATATTAGTAACACCCCAACACACAGACACACATAGAAAACGGGTATTCCCGTTCACCTCCCTTTATTTCAGCTTTTTTTTTCTTTTTGCCAGATCCGATTACATTTACTTCATGAAGAACACTTACTGAATATTTCCATTGCTTTCATCAGTTTGTAGGAACGTGTACTTAATTGAATTTGGACTACTTGTTCATGAAACATAGTTGAAATATTCACATCAAGAATATTTGCTTTCAACATCTAATTCTCCTCCCAGAGAATTATGAAAACTCATTACTATATGACCGTGATCAAAAGGAATCACGGCTACTAGAATTGAGGATGGTAGATGTGCATGTGTTAGCAATGGCATAATAAAGACTCTGACTGATCTGACACGTTTGTACAGGACATTGACTGAAATAAAATGCTCCTGACAAACTATTAATTGCGTTTTCACTTTCGTCCAATAGTAGTGGTTGGTACAAACAACATTATGCGTTATGTAATCGTAAAAAACAACTATAAAGTAAAAAGACGAAGCAATGTCATTTTCAGGGTACACTTTAGCAGAACAAATACATCAACTAAAGATTTTGGGGAATGATTACATACTATAATATGTTCGGGATCATCTTCATAAGCCGTCGTTGACTAACTGGAAAATGGCCCATTGCAATGTTGCAACATGGAATAGGCTGTTATAAAGTACATTATAAACCTTGCCAAATTTGTATGCAATCAATTTTATGGTTATATCCTACATTGTATATATATATATATATATATATATATATATATATATACATATATATGAAGGGTTTGTTTGCAAAAACCGATAAGTCCATTTTTGAAGATTTTGAAGTACGATTTCTGTTATAATGTACAAAATAATACCTTTTAAATGATACATTGGTCACTACATATAAAGCTATATTTTTGAAGTTATGGTCAAAAGAAGCAAAAATTTTCTTATTATTCTCTTTATTTTTCTTGACCTTTAATCGCAAATATCTCCATTTGGCAAATATGGACTTATCGGTTTTTGCAAACAAACTCTTCATATATATATATATAGTGAAAAGCATGAAGCAAAGAAATGGGTTTCCATTTGGATTCGAACCCGATTTAAAAGAGCTTTCAACCAAAAGGGGTTAAATCCATTGAAAAAAATGATGGTGGATATAGTGCATTATTGAAGCAGCTCGTCGTATATATAATTTACGTGACCGTGCATCTCAAAACCAATAAAAAGAAAAAAAAGTCGCACCCCTTGATTTTACGTAAGGACTCAAAAAAATAAGGCGATATTGAACAACGAAGTCAATCTCGAGCTTTTCATACTTTTTTTTTCGTAAGAGCTAATCTTTTTCTACATCATTCTTTAGTTTGAGATCATAAAATGAATGAGAAAGTGGGTTTTCAATATTTTGTTTTTCTACAACCCTTTTCGGTAGAGTAGTATGAGCAGGTATGTCTTAGAGTCCTCTTTTCATTTCTTGAAAATCCTTTGCACACTCTTCACTTTGTTTGTTTAATAGATACTTTATTTTCTGCAAATCAATAAATCAACATACATAAGGCATGTAATCATGAACATGTGGGAAATATACAAAATAAATTCAAAACAGAGTAGTTTGACTTGCATAAACAAAGATATAAAAGTTAATTAATGATACAATATACAGTATGCATGTCTATGCAGCAGGAATTACAACAACAATTATAATTATGGAACGATTATGCAGAGGGCCGCCATCGTAAGCATAGCTAGAAAAGATGGCCGGCCGGAGGAAAAGGTAGGGACGTATACTAGTTTCGTAACAATACAATACAATACAATACAATACAACACAATACAATACAATACAATACAATACAATACAATACAATACAATGCAATACAATACAAATTCTGCTGTGAATTTCAATTCTAATAGCTTTTGGAAGGATATTGGTAATGATTTGAAAGTTGACATTAATCAGTGACAGAATGTGTTGATAGCGTACGCTAGATTTCAGCTTAATCTGATAATCCATCCACTGTTGTTTCTACGGTGGTTTACATCATGTTTTGTCCTAGTCATCGCACAGGTAGCACAGCTTGATATTTAAGCGTTTGAATAGACCCTGTACTTCATCAGAGCCTCTTTTCTCAGTTCATAACTTTCCAGAGTGTGTGCTTTCTTTCAAATATTTAGAAAGTTTAGGAGAGTCCATTTGAGTTATGTTAACAACATTTTAAAGTTTTGAGTCTGCCCTTAACTAAAAAGCCATGTATGGCGACTCTTTGTTGGTGTTGTGGTGCAGGGTCACATTATGTATATTGAGAGAGAGAGAGAGAGAGAGAGAGAGAGAGGAGAGAGAGAATGAGAGAGGGAGAGAGATGAAAATCTGGTGTGGAATGACTTAAACATCCAAAAAACAAAGCGATTGTAATAAAGTGTGGGTTCCACACTTTATCACGATCGCTCTGTTTTTGATAAATTTGAGCCATTTCAATTTTAATCAAATAAACGTTGAATTCCTCATGGAATTACATGCTCTTTCATATTTCAAAAAAGGTTTCTAATTATCTCACCCAAAAATGTTAGAGACCTGAAATTAGGTCTCAACCAAAACTATACGATCCCTTTAAACGTGGGGAAGAGAAGAATAGAGGAAAGTGCATCCACTTTAAAAAAAAAAAAAAAAAATATATATATATATATATATATATATATACCATGATCTTCTTTATTCACAAGGGTAATTTCTTTCGGTTTTTGCACTGGATGATTCACCAAAGTCCCCAGTCACTATTGTTACTCCAGGGTTCATTATCACTTGTCCATCAATGCACATGGGTCAAGGATGTCTAGAGAGAGACATGTTAGGTAATTAATCGTCTTACCCAATTAGGACCTAAACACTTGACGGGAATCAAACTTGGGACCTCCGAGAGTTATTCATTATACCACAGTGCTCCCATGAACTAATGTTCAGGTACCATGGTACATAATAAAAGTTACTTTTTCATTTTTTTTTTAAAGAAGAGGTGGAAGCGGAAGGGCATTGTCTTTTGTTGGTTTGTTTTGTTGCTGTTGTAGACATGGTAGAGAGACCTTTCGTCCTTTGAGCATCTGAAATGCTGAGGTTACACTATTCACAAAGGTACTTTTCAGGGTTAATTGCGCAGTACATTAATAAAGCGTGAAAGAGATTTTCGCTGTCACTCTGCCATAGATTTATAGCCTTGAATGCTTTTCATTCTTCGTACGATCATCAGAGTAATGAATTGTTATTACTGGCTGAGGTATAGAACCCCTTCGACGTCCGTCGTATAGATGACACTCAGTTGTTATTGCACAACGCTTCAAAGTAATTCACAACCTGGACAGAGTGACATGTTTGGGCTGGTATTTAACATCGCTAGCGATGCGGATATTCTCTCTTCCAATTATATTCGTACAATGTCACCGCTAATGAAATTTAGTTATCGTGATGGGGATTGCTATTTACTTAAAAACCCGTTAAAGAGTAATACATTGTATACACTCTGCGAAACAGTCGTTAATTGTCTACAGTCGTTTATGTTTGTATTTTCAATCGACCGTGTTCTAAAGACAACAGCGGTGCAGATGTACAAAATGACACAGGCTTATATAAACCCTTGAAAATCTGGCCCTTTTAATGGAAAAAATAATGACAGCACGAATATTTTCACTCAAGGAGGGCGATAAAACTTGAAAGGGATTGTGTGATCTATCTTGTGAAATGAAACTAAAAAACCTAGATTTCAACAAATTGCAGCCGGGTGTACATCACAAGCTCGACACCCATACAGTCATACTGCCCACGAGCCATACAGCTGACGAGTCATACAGCCCACAAGTTTTACACCCCCAAGTCATACAACCCAAGAATGATATGGCCCACGAGCATGACACTAAAGCCCACCGCACACTACACGACTTTGCCCCGATTCACCGGTCTTACGACCTAAGACTAGAAGTGTGACGTCACAGTCTTGCCATTTTCTAGTCGTACGACTGGGTCTTAGCGCCAGTCGTAGAGATTTGACATGTTGAATTTCTACGATTGGTCGTAGGCTTTCAGCCATTCACAATGCAGTAAAATGCAAGCGCACGCAGTAAGCCTACTCGTATATGGGCAAAGGCTTGGTCGTATAGTGTGCGGTGTCCGGTCGTACGGATGGTCTTAAGACCCAGCTTGGCTTAAGACTTTAAGACCAGTGTGATCGTGTAGTGTGCGGTGGCCTTTAGTGAACAAGGCCCGTCAAGTAAAATAATGTATAGGCCCACGATACGATCCATCGGGTCGACCCTAAGCAAATATAGCCCACCGATGAGCTCAACCCTAGCAAACAAGGCCCGCAGGCTCAACCCTAAGTAAACAAGGCCCGCAAGCTTAACACTAAGCAAAAAAGGCCCACAAGACTGACAATACATCACCGGGTTTTAAGTAAGCGCAGTGTTGGTCTCGTTGGCTTGTGAAGGTCATGGGCCTCATTTGACCAGACTCTAACTTGTGGACCTCATTAATATTTTAACCCATTGTGTCAAGCTCACTGGCCTTATTTCCCTATAATGCTGAGCTGGTGGGTCATTTTTGCCTAATGTCGAACTTGTGGGATGCATGACTCGTGAGTGTCGAGCTCGTGGGGCCACTCCCTTACAGATAATCTTTCCAGCCCTCCGATTGCGCAACAGCAGTGAAAATAAAAGAGGGAGGGGAAATAAACATCCCCATTGAATGATGAAGAATAAAAGAGACCCGCACATGCATGTCATACAATTTACGTATGTAAACATTATGATGTATGGTTATAACTTTTCATTACGTATAATTACATCACTGTCACGATTATTACACCGATCTCTAGTATCGGATCAAGTTTAAATGAGTGAAATAACAATCATTTTGATGAAATGTATAATTTCATAATAAATACAGCTTACGACGATTAACACAATTACGATATTGACAATGGTACTGGTAAACAATATACAACAGTTATTATCATTAGAATCACATGACCATTGATGACTGGCCTATGAACCGAAATAGTATGACAAGTAGAAAGTATAACATATCATACTCTCTACTTAATTTGTCATATTTTCGGTTCACGAAACATTATACGAGAGCTTTGCTTGTATCAAGATTTGCCATTGCCACTGCTCACAAAAAAAAAAAAAACCTATAGAATGAATGGATGCCAAGTTGAAGGAGTACAGGCAAACTGAGCTTCAAAATGCAAGGAAGACTACAAAGATCACTTTCAGCTGGAGAATAATGCGCATGCGTGCTGTTTGCCATGAGGCGCTGCAAGGTAAATTTGTTACAATTTTAAATCTTTGTACTGTAATCATTACTTTCACGTAGTGCACCTGGTTCCTCGAGTTACCACTACCGACTCATCTTCACACACGACAAACATCTAACAGCACTGTTTATTTACTCCTGTCAGTAAGTGGAGATGGTTGGAATGGATTCGGATTAAAGCCATCACAACAAATGAGAGCTGAAGGCAGGAGAATCAGTGATTATCTGTGTCAGATTTCGATCAGATTGCGGAGCTCTCGAATCAAAGTGATTATTAAAATCAAATGGTGCGGACGAACATTTCCGTGCGCACCAAAACGAGAACACGTCGAATTTATCTTAGGACTCAACTCATATAAACTTAATTTCAAAATAGTATCATACTATAGCGTAGAATGGACGTCAACTAACGAATGGAAATAAGAGCGTAATGAAGTGTAAATCAATGAAAGAGAATTTCATTGCTTTTCACGCTGTTTCCTGCCTTTTAAAAGTTTAATTATTGGTTGCAATTTAGCACTGTTTATTTGGGAGATATGCGACTTGATTCGAGAGTTATTTGCACCGCTCCTGGTATGTTCGGCGCTCCTGAACTGTAACAAGGGAGCTTTACAAGCTGCAGTCAGCCGACACGATTATTCTGTCGGTGGTGGGATGCATGCTCTGATCAGTGTAGTCACGATTAGTGTGAACGTCTATTTTCTCTCCCTTCCGCGCCTCCAGTATACGTTAAACAAATAAAGAGGACGCCGGAGGAAAATGAAACATGGTACTGCCGAAGCAGAGGGTAAGTTAAACTATGACTCATTTTTCTTTTCCGGTATTTTGAGCCTACATCTTTGTAAAATCGTCGATCTGTTGTCGAGCTGTGTATTTGTCTTAAGCCTATAGGCCCCGGAATAACTTTCTCCGAAACATATCTTTGATTTACGCTCATTTAGTATTCCCTTTTCATTTGAACCAGCGCACTTGCACATCCATCTTGGCGACCAACGTCTTCAGGATCGTTCTAACATTCTGTGTTACAAATGGTGCGTATGAGACCTTTCATTTGTAATGTTTATATAATAATAGATTATAATACATATTTGTATAACAGAGTTGGGCTGTTTAAGCCTTACGAATTATATCGCAAAACAGTTTAAACTGTCATCATTGTCATTATTTGTTTTTTGTAACGATGCAAATTTAATGAGGATATGCAGCCAAGGAACATTGAAAGATTATTGAAATGACAATGAAACCCTCACAGAAAATTGTGTTTCTATTATGTTTGTGCTCTTTATATAATCATGTATGATTATATAAACTGAAATTAGACTATAGCCGAATTGAATACGAATGTATCTGCATATGAATGATAATTACATATCCCTGCATTGATACGGTGTGAAATTTACGTTGTTTTTTGTTTGTGTTTGTTCGTTGGGTTTTTTTTTTAGTAAACCAATGAACTGGAAATAAATATCTATTTGTAGTATTTACTGATGTCAACTCGGATATGTCGTAAATGTGCCGGTTTTGCACCCTGATGTGATGGCTCAATTGAGAATAATGAGTAAATATGGGCCCCGTTTTATAAAACTACCGAAGTTGACATCCCAGCACGTACGTTATACTGCCGGGATGTTGGCTTCGGGAGTTGGGCCCTGGGGCCCGTTGCATAAAAGTTACAATTATGGTAACTTTACCATCCACTGGTAACTTTCATGGAATTCTTGATTTTGATTGGCTGTTGAGTATTGTTGCCATGGTAGTTACCATTGGATGGCAAAGTTACCATAATAGTAACTTTTATGCAACGGGCCCCTGGTGCAGTGAACTAAATGGGACATGGATACCTTGGTGTACAATTAATACAAGGTGACCCTATGAGTTTTCATGTGTGAATTACTACGTGTTAGTGACTATGTATACTGTAAAAATCTATGCATGCACCACACATAAGCCCCCTTGTGTAATTCTGTCCACCGGAGAAAAAATGATTTTCGTATGAATAAGCTATAATCCTATGAATTCATGTTCCACTGTTTGATTGATAATTACACCATTGTCACGTGGAACGAGATAAAACATCTGATAATGTCCGAGGTGAATAGAATTACAAAATCAAGGGTAAGAATACCTATAAATCAGGTATCAGCTCACTTTTATATTAATATCAACATCTTGTAGATACATGGGGAAATGTCCAGCGTTGCCTTTCATAAGATTTATGTCCTATAAACCAGGTATAGACAATTTAGAAAAAAACAGACAGACAAACAAACAAACAAACAAACAAACAAACAAACAAACCGTTAATGGATTCAATTTTATTATAGCTGTTGCTGGAACAATTCTCTTAGTACCATCACCATCTACCAATTCTAACACCGGGAATTGCACGCGAGATACGGAGAGTAATATGTGCCGCCCAGTTCGACACAATGGGAAGGTGATCGAACTTTTCCCGCGGGAAGAATTGATATTCCCGTTCGGGATCTCCGGAATCCGTCGGAGCATCGTGTGTCGTCCTCGGGACAACGGAGGTGCGTTTACCCTATATGCCAAGATTACAAATGCGAGTGTTGTCAATGCATAAGGGTCATCATTTCCCATGCCGACCCTCACCCTGTACGCTAAGTCGACAACCCGACAGCTCACTTGTAGTTTGCCCAATATGGCAACACTAGCATTAAACTTTTTTTGATGACCTACAAATGCATGTTGATTTGTGTTGATTCATGATCATCACTCAACACCACTTTCGCGTTCCTTCCATAATTTTGATAATAAATAAAATTGATGAGAGAATATTCATGTCAATAAGCCATCAATGAGTCCATCTATAAGGAAGGGAATAAAAGATTCTTTAGACAAAGAAAACGACGTTAAATTCTGAAATGTGGTCAGTTTCATAAAACTGCATGCACCTTCGAACGCTACTCTGTTATTGTTGTTATGTTTCATTACAAGAGTCATCCCACTATACTATCCACTATAGTAGAGTTATTTATCGTTTTCTATTGACCAGTCTGCCGGGGTGGGGTGGGGGTTGGAAGGACAATAATTCAGGCATACCTCTATGAACAAATCTCTGTATGTAACCGCCAGAAAACTTGCCTCTATATACGACTTGTCCAAAGTTGAGACACTTATGCTTGTTGGGTCTAAACTAGATTTCAAAAACTGAATTGATTTGATGGAAATACTCTGTAAATGTAAGCGAGCTAAATTTTCACTCTTTTTCTCGACCTAAATGTGATTAGCTCGAAAAAGACTGTAAAATCAGTCTTTTTAGACGGTATGTATACCTTCTCGCCCCCACCACCGAGGAAAACTTTTCTTCCGATTTCGAGCGAAACGTGTACGAGTGATATTCCACACTTTTTGGAGCTAATAACGGGTCCCTGGGGTCTTCCACGAGCTGATTTTTTGTACCATGAAATTCTTTTCGCTCTTTGTAAAGGAGCTGTTTGTTGTGACGCTTGTCTGATGAGAATTCTCATTTCACTCGGTCTGGAGAGTGAATAATGGAGCATGCGCATATCGCACAGGGTGACGGGTTTCTCACTTTGATTTTGGTGTCGATGTCGCCAGCAACTAACTTCTTGCGACCGACCTACCTACAATACGTACACGTAGGTCCCTAATGTATTAGTAAACAGTGCAGTGCCGTCCGTCACTAATAACGTACAACATAATATCGCCATCATGCACGTCTGGCCGGCATACGACTACGAGAGGACGACTCGGTTCAATCAAGATATGGGAGCAACGAACAAAACCTAAGCCATAAAAGGTATTTATAATTCTGTAAGAAATTTCTGTGCCAGCTCTGACGAGCAGCTGGACTACACCAGACCAATATTTCTAGTTCTATTCTAACTCTAAATCGCAATTATAAAGTATGCGTAGTACGTTATCCCAACAGCCGGCTACGTGAGCCTGTCATGATCCTGGACGCGATTGATAGACCCATGTAACATATAACTCTACCGCCAGTACCGGAATATTGTAATTCAAACAGGCTGTGGGCTTTTTCAGAGGGATGAAATAGACACCATTTGGGATAGTCGAAGCTTTCAAGAATACAGGGGTAGGCCTACAGTTAAGTGTCTTGTCTCAATATAGTTTGCAAGGGGACTACCTTACCGGACCTAATAATGGCATAGAAAGGGCCCAGGACGGGCTCCCGCGTGCGTACTTTACATAGCTACTCTTACTGTATCTGTATAGCTGTGAGGATGCATGGAACCCGGGCACTGTAGGCTTCCGCTTGTGTGTGAAGCTGCTGCTGTGTGTGTGTGTGTGTGTGTGTGTGTGCGTGTCAATGTGTTCATGTTGTTCTTTATTTTTTATATTGTTTTGTTGGCCATTTCTTAGCAAATTTGGTTCTGACTTCTCTGGTACAGATCTAGATAATCTAACGTTAGACATTCTAACGTTAGAGGGTTACAAGTTGTCAATTATATGTCAATTATCAGGTGCTTATACAGTACATTTTCTGATTCAGATACAGATTATAGGATCTTTTATGCTTTCAAGTAATTTTCGTTTTACAGGAGGCCCTTTTTAGAAAATCTCTATACTCAGTCCTCTATCGTTTTATGTATTACTAGATCTAGCTAGTATTGCATTATGCTTTCTCGTTATATGATTATCTGTGTATTTATTTTGTATTACATTTTATGACTTGTATTTTCAAATTTTTTAACAGTATGAATTGAATCATTTGTGCATTTATTTCGTATTATGTTTTATGACTTTACTTATATTTTCAATTTGTTCAACAGTATGAATTGACAAAATACTCTGTATGATGTGTTACTTTTTGTTTGATGAAAATAAAGTATAATTGGAATTGAAAATGAAGGAGGAATAATGCAAACTCCTAGACAAAACACCCATTTTCCCCAAAATTGTCTCACTGACTGAATCCGTATTGCTGATTGAAACCATTTGACAGCCCACTTCATTTAGGGTAGTGATGTACACTAAAGATTGATTTAATATATTCTCATGTTTCACCTCGGCTTTGATTTCATACAGGTCTACTGATGTGCCGCTACACAGATCAGTATGGAGTTTGAATTGATCAATCCCGGAAACGGCTCAAATTTCCTTTCAAGCTGGGGATCTGACATTGCTGAAGAATCCTTCCCAGCAGGTAGCCCAGTCTAAGGGTCTCATCTCGCTGACTATGCCATGGATCTAGGTGAGTGTAGCCTCATAGCAAATTAAAATGATATGATTTAGTCACTAACATCACAACAAAAACAACTAAGATATTGAACCACTTTC
Source organism: Diadema setosum (assembly GCF_964275005.1). Lineage (NCBI taxonomy): Eukaryota > Metazoa > Echinodermata > Echinoidea > Diadematoida > Diadematidae > Diadema > Diadema setosum. The sequence continues at coordinate 4,884,267 of NC_092696.1, read as the reverse complement.
ACTTAATAAGAGAAAGAGGATTCTGAAAATCAGTTTCCCACCCTTACCCATATACAAGATTCTACTTGTTCTTCTCTTGCAGAATGTGACCTGAGTTGTTCAACTTCTATTTATTTTGTTGGATAAAACACATAATATGTATCTGGGTTCATGTACATGGAAAATGCACTTTAAAAAAAATTGTGCAAAAACAGAGAATAGCCCCACATGATTTAATTACAAGGAACACTGTACACTGACCCTGTTGCCTAACTGTCCTCTCTACTGTACTAATTCTGTTCATGTGCAGATTAGTAATTTCCTCAATTGGCCATGTTAATGATCTTATGAATGCCTTTCTTTCTATCTCGCTCTCTCAAATTATTGTGCCTCCGAGATTGACTGTTGCCCATTACAGTAGAATGTTTGGCAGGCTTTGAAAGCATTTGAATTTTATGTGAATTTTAGGAGACCAAGGAGCCTTGGTGCTGTTGACAAAACTTCTGCCAACATCCTGCATCAAGACAGGAAGGAAAGAGTAAGGAGCCAACAACTGACAGTGCTCTCTGCATCTCTTTGAAGAAAGATCTGTGAGTTCATTTTATACTATCTTCCATGTGACATTAATACCTGTTGAATTTAACCTGTTGATTTAAGCTACAAGAAACGTATGGTTCTTTAACAATATCCAATTACTTTTACAGATGTTTTGAAGTATACTGTCTCCAAGGCACATTTATGACTTTACACCGTTAGCACATTCTATATTTTTACAATTATGTTCTAGTCACACCTTTCCATGCCTTGAAATCATGGCATCATACTTCAGAATGTAAATGCATCCTTATTTATACACATTTTTTTTTTTTTTTGTGGTGATAGAGACGATTATAATATTTAAAGTTTGTTTACAAGATATGGGAATATGTCCATTAAATTTCCCAGACTGTGTTTCAAATTTAGATTACATAAGTTGATATCATCCAACAATGTGCACTTTCTTGTGATAATCCACTTTCATACACTTAGACGAGAAAGAGAAAAAAAATTCAGAACTCTGGAGTTGCATAATAGTTATTCACATGTTTCATTTGTATTGTTGTACTCTATTCTTTACTCTGGGACAGATAATGATGCAGCAGCACAAGAAGAAGACCAAGAGTTTAGGCAGCCCTTCTTGCTGTTTTTTTTTTTTTTGCTGGTGGGCGGGAGGAACAACGGTATTTAATTTTTGTTGATGATACGACCCTTCTTGGAGAGGAAGACATCTTTCAGGCTTTGGATCACCTGTTCACTTTCAATATGGAATTCCCAACAATAGACTTGTCGATCACAGACTCTTGACATTTTTATTTCCTTCATCTATGGATCCCCGCTGATATCAAGCCACCGGTGAGAACGTGCCTCTGCTAGATCGGCCAGAAAATGGAGGTCAACAAAGGCACGTAATCATAATCATGTATGTCTTGTGACTTTGTTACTTGGATTTTCTCTTTTCCAGTTGTCTTGACAATTCACAAAATGTGTGATGACAAACATGTATTTGAATGTATCTGAATATGTATTCTGAAAGTGGTTTTCAATCTTGATCACTGAATGTTTGGGTAGATGATCTCATTGCTTTACAAAATGTACAATTGTGATACACTTGTGCAGTATGCTGTTGTATTTTTGTACACATGAATTTTAGGATATTGCATTCTTTGAATAATGTTCACATAGATTTATATGTTATTAGCAATTTAAAATCTAACATTTCCTTCATATAACCTACGCAGACATTCAGATTTCCCTTGCAAATTCCAGCAAATTGGCAAAGTTCTTCAAGTAGGATGATATGATTGACTTATAAAGGCAAATTATTTTCGTATACAAGGGAGAAAAATAAGAGTATTCATGTACTTTTTGCCGTAGGATAATCATACAAAATAATGGTTCAATGAATTTAGACAGTTACTGGTAACTTCCTAGACAAGAACTAATGAAATTTTCTTCAATTCTGTATTTCCCACTAAGCTAAATAAAATAATGATAATGAAATGGATAAATAAAAATAAAACAAAACTGTTTAAAAAGTTCAAAAGCCTGTACAATGTGTACATGAATTATTCTAATTGCTATGGTCAAAGATGACATAGCCCTATGCTTCAGTGGAGGAATGGTGGCAATTTGACGCGTCACTGTTGCTGTAAAATTAATTGTCTTGTTTGTGAATGTGCATATCATGTAATTCAGTCTTGTCTATCTGAGAGATAGTATGATCCCAAACATACACATATTTCAGCTCTTTCAAATCAGGGGTTGCATAAGGCTTTTGAAACACCCGCCAAATTTTAGTGTCTGTACACCACCCCCCATGATAATTAGAGTTTTTGCTATTAAAGTATTGTATCATTGTCAGGAACAAATTTACTCATGTCTCTTCGACAGTTGTCTGTATTACTCAGCGACTCATTCATTTGTACATGCACTTGCATTCCAAGTTGGGTTTTCAATACTGCACATGTAAAGACAAATGATCTGCTTCTAAGTGTGTTCATAGATATACCCGCATCCTATTTGCATTTCAGGTTTTAATGTCATCAGATCTGATTTGTTATTCTCTTAGTTTGGAATTGCCCTCAAAAACAGAATGTTATTAAATTTGTTAAATATTGTACAATATTTCACATGTTCAATTGTCTAATATTTGGCGAAATTAGATGAAATACATGTAGTTACATATTTGTTCAAAAGGCCACTTTTGGAAATATTTTCACATTCTTTATGGATGTTTCATTTCCAGGAACTTATAGGAACTTTAAATGCTTGAAGCCACTCTGCATAATACATAATTAGCATTTGTTGTGAACAATACCCCTGACATATTGTACCAACAAGTTGTCCTACAAGCATCAGACAAGCTTTAACTATATCAGTTTGTCAAGATCAAACTTTGTTAAAATGATATGCATAGAATCCTGAATATCAAAAGAACAACAACAACACTCGAAATAATGCAAACGAAATAGTACATGCAGTGTATTATTCATGTAAATGTGTTAGTGACAGAGTGTATGTATATTTGCATGTACCTGTACGTTGGAATATGTATATGCATATGTGTGTGTGTGAATGCGTGTATGTGTGTGTGTGTGCGTGTGTGTGTGCATGTGTGTGTGTGTGTGTGTGTGTGTGCACGCTTGGACGTGTGTAAATACCAGTGCAACAAATAAAAACAAAAATCCCCTGGAACTAAGACTAGCATCCCTCTTTCAAAGAGCGAAAATTCACTCTGAAAAGAGTAAGGATTTCCCCTGTAAATCAAAATGATTTCCCTACCCCTGGAACCAAGACTAGCACCCGTCGCTTGAAGAGCTAAAATTCACTCTGAAAAGAGTGAAGATTTCCACTGTAAATCAGAATCATTTCACTCGAATGAGGAGCTAAAAGTCACTCTTAAAAGATGTAGATTTCGCTCTTAAAAGATGAAATATTTTCACTCTTTGGTAGAGTGAAAATTTTTCGCTCCAAATTTCACTCCAAATGGACTGGTCCCTAATCACGCTCCCTAAGGAGCGGGAAAAGGAGCTAAAATTAGCTCCGTAGCATTTACAGAGTATTTACAATTGGCAATTACTCTAGTTACTGAAGAGATAATATCATTAGCCCTAAAGAAATATCTAATACAGCAGTACGCTGTCTAATTAGGCAGGGTAGGCTTATATCAATGGATATGAGATTTATTTTCTACCACATCTTTACTGATACCTTTATCTCCCGATTTTAATGTTGCTTGCTTGATAATAATAACAAAAATCTATCAAATCCCTACAACTCATAGCTACAGAGGGCAGCCATTCGCCTAAACCTACGTCTGAACATCAAACAATAAAGACATCAGACATGTCAGAAGCAACCAATAGGCCTACTACAACTCAATCAACAATTGTGATGACGTCAGCCGACATGCAGAGGACCATGCTGGACGTTGCTATGGATACGACTTCGTCTTCTCCGCAGCTTACAACGTCGATAAGTTCCACAGCCAGCTTTCCAACTTCACCCGAAGGTTCCACCACACCAACAACGTTGGGCAGTACACTGCCAGCGCATTTCACCGCCCCGGCAGGTTTGTATCATGGCGTAGCGAATGCTTGTTAATTTAAGCGGATTTCATGTACAAATATGTACATGACGGTAATTAAATCGCCATAATAATCGATGCTTGGCATAGTTATTTACACGAGACGATCAGTAATCATAGCGATGAACTGATCAAATAATGATGTGCAGACCCATGAACAGCTATGACTTTGTGAGAAACTTGCAAATACAATACATTCTCTTTTAACCAAGTTTAACCAAGCTTAAGGCGACACTTCGCTGTGGCTGATTGCGATGAAAAAAATGATGAAAGCTCTAATCGCAAATTGAAAACTGAGTGCAATATATCAGGTAGCAATGGTATAGATTTTGGTGGAGATTGGGGAATGAGATTTTAACTTTTTGCCAGATAATTATGTGAAGATAGAAACCATTTGCAAAATGAAATATAAAAAGAGCATACAAAATTCTAAGAGGCCATTCAAAGCTTATTTGATGACAATGGTCTTCGAGATGGCTAAGATATCGAAAAGCAAAGTAAAACAAAGTGGTTCTAATAGAATATGGGTCCCTCCTTTTATAATTATTAGGACTTCCTTGTTTTTGTATACCTCAACCATTTCAAAGCCAATTTTCATCAAAGATAAACTTAGAATTCCTTTTTTAATTGTATGCTCTTTAATGTTATAATTGGGTTCTAATTATCTGTCAAAAAGTTAAAATCTCAAGCCACTATTTCAAACAAAGATATAATAAACGTTTACATTCGTACTACCTGGTATATTTCACTCAATTTTCAATTTGCGATGAAAGTTTTTTTTTTTTTCTAATGATTTGAACTGAACCAAACGAATATGTCGCTCATATTTCATAAAAGGTTTCTCATTTTCTCACAAAAGTTGGGAACCTGAAGTCCCATTTCAACCTTACAACTTCACCATCCCTTTGATAAGCTCCATTCAATTTGATTAAATTACAAGTTGTAATTAAATGTCACAAAATTTAATTTATGATGAGACATAAATTTTCTTGACACGTTAATGGCACATTGTAAGGTTTGTTTCTCAGCTTTCTGCAAGAGGCAAGCAATATACTTTTTGTTAGAAATATGAATATTTTGAACATTATTTCTTTACATTCTTTATATCGTCCCATAGAGAGGCGACAAACCAGTGAATAGTCTTCTCATTCAGCCTTGATGCCACCGAAACTTCAGAAATGCATAACTTTTTGATGGATTGTCCTATTTTACTCAAACTTTCACCAATGTCTTAAATCAAAATATTGCTGCTTTCGCTCAATCTACACTTCTCGGTGAACTTGTCATTTAAGTAATAGATGTCAACTCTATAATGTTAAAATCAAAGCAAATACTAGAGTTTCCCAATTAATCGTGACATAACCATTTCTATCGTTTCATTCAAAATGATTTTAGACGGGGAGATGAATGTTTAGGCTATAAAGGTTGTATTAACTGTCAACTCCTCAAGTACGCCATCGCTAAAAGCTTCGAAAATGAATTCATCGGCTTTGACGTATACAATTTTCCAATGTTCTATGCTATTCTCGTCAATGAAATTCCAAACCGCTTGTCCTTTATTTTTCTCTTCTTTCGAAATCAATATTTGATTTCTTAGAAACGTAACAACTTTATCTAAGATCATTTTCTTATATCAAAGCGGCCATCAACGACCGTTACATAAAAAGCGCTACGATGTTTTCCTATATTGTTGGAGAATCCGAAGAGTGTTGCAAGAAATTCATAGTATAGGCCTATGACAAAATGATTGTAACCTTTTTGAATCGTGGCTCTTTTCAAGTAAATCCACCCTTTAATTGCACAACTTCAACTTTGTCAGTTATAGGTCATGGATTTTAGTATGTCAAGAAACCAGATTAATGTGTCTATTGGACCATCGCAGAATGCATGATACAACATTAATACCCCATTCCTTAGAGATTTTTCTCTCATCGGTGACTTATCGGAAGCTATCATAGGTTTATCGCTTCCGGCCACCCATCGAAGCGTATCGAATCGCAGTCCAATGGATCTGACTTGTGTTGGTCGATTATCAGCTCCAAGTAAGACATGTCGGGCAGTGATCCGATGAAGCAAGATCGTCCGATGAGGATCACGCGCGTCATGACAATAATTATCATTGTGTGATGGCAGTCGCCGGATACTCGACCAACCAAGTCGGATTCATGAGACTGCGATCCAATACACTTCGGTGGGGGACCGGAATCAACAATTCTTGCTTCGAATGAGTGACCGATGAGAAAAAAAAAATCTGTGAAATGGTGATATGCAATGACTCTCTTCTTTTTTTTTCTTTTTTTTTTTTTCTATCGAACATACAGGTGCACTTGCTATCGTCGCTGACGAGTACACGGGTAAATTCTGGAAGATTACATCAACTGAGGAAGAATGGCTAAGCTTCGAAACCGTTCTGATTGATATGACTGTTGACGAACGAGACGGCAATGTGTTCTGGACAGAGCAAGGGGGAACTCGTATTTGGCGCTGTGACATCGGGAGTAACACGAAGGAGACGCTCTTTGAAGGATCAAACACACGTACGTTGAGAACCATACTTGCTGATAGAAGCAAAACGTCACTACTTCAAACTCAACTGGCTTTGACATAATAAAATCAAATGAGTGCCGGTTCATTTACGCCATTCATTGCTGTATTCCCTCTATGACGGTTAATGTAATGTTCGAGGGGTTCATTTCCAGCTAGCTCAAGTTTGTTTTAATCACTCAGAAAGTAAAAATCTAATTACAGATAAAATAAGTCACTGTTCTATACACTGATTGGTTCTTGGCACAGGACACAGAACTAATCATTTAGGAATACAACAGGAACAAAAACTTGAGTAAAGTATACAAATGACCTTAAAACATTAGCAGAGTATCAAAATAATGTGGATGAGATATCACTCCATGCGATCTTTCACTCTAAAACTTTCGAATGCCTTACACTTCGTTTTACACGTCGAATTTTAATGAAATATGCGCCTCTTTTGTTTTGTTTTGTTTATCTGTTTGATTTCCATGTGGTAACCTAACTCTTTGAAAGAATGTTAGCATAAGCCGTTCATAATCTGGAATCTGTCCTAAACAGCTCCCCGTGAGGTCGCCTTTGATGGACAAGACCGAGCTCTGTATTTTTCGCATATTTTGGAGAATAACGGATTTGGATTCGCTATATCATTCATCCACGTGGACAACAGCGAATCTGGCCGAAACGACTTCGTCTTACTGACAAGTCTAGTGAGGGCGCTCGTCATCGACGAACAGAGGTGAACAGAGGGGTGCATCACGAAAAAGACATCAATGAATCATACAGCTCACGAGTAATACAGCCCATGAGTCATAAAGCCCGATAGTTATACAGCCCACGAGACAGATACAGGCCACGAGTCATATAGCCCACTAGTTATACAGGCCACGAGTAATACAGCCCGCGAGTCACATGCGGCCACGAGTCATACAGCCCACGAGTCATATACAGCCACGAGTCATACAGACCACGAGTCATCGTAACAGCACATGAGTTCGACACGTTTTATGTATTATTGGATGGGGATCGGATTAGAAGGGTTAGCTGTTTATGTGTGCACAACCATCTCTTGCATCTTATAAGGCTCTTATGCGTCGAGAGTATCAGTAATGATACAGCGTATTATAAATGGACTTTATTTTGAAATGCCTTAGCAAACGAGGCCCATGACATCGACGCATTATAAGCCGCGTGTTGTAATGTCCAACCCGTGGGCTATTTTTACCTGGTATCGAACTCATAAGCCGTACGACTCAAGGACCGTTTTCTTTCCGATGGCGAACAGACTCGTGGGCTATATGACTCGTGGGTGTCGGTCTGGTGGGATGACCCTGAGCAGAGCTGCGCCATCCATGCTTGGGCCGACCTCTTGTATTCTAGTCCAGTGCTGTATATCATACTGGTTACTTGTCCAGAACCTCATTCATTTTCAATTCACTTTCTGTTTTCATTGCTTAAAGAAATAGATACATGTATACTGAAAAGAAAGAGCAAAAAAAAAAACGTTTCAAAAATGACAAAAATTGGATAAGAAACAAGAAAGATATGACATTTTGAAATTTCACATTTTTTGGAAAACATTTCTTGACCAGTATCATTATCAATATTATTGTTATTGTTATTGTTATTATTACCATATTTTTATATGATTATTATCATCATTGTTTCCATCCTTAGTTACTATTGTAATCGTACTGATAACTGTGATGATTAGGATGATTGTATAGCAACTTATGATTATCTTAAAGGGACTGTACAGTACTGGTTGAGGTAGGGATTCATGTTTTGAACATTCCTAAGTGAGATAATGAGAAACCTCTAATGAAATATGAAAGAGCATGTAATTTTAAGAAGGATTCAATATCTATTTTATGAAAATTGGTTTTCGAATGGCTGAGATATCCACCAAAAAAGTGATAATAATAAAAGGCGACATGCCACAACTTTATTAGGATCTCTTTGTTTCACCTTGTTTTTGGATATCGATTTTCATCGAATAAACTTTTGATACCCCTTAGAACTGCATTCCCCATTACATCTCAAAAAGTGGTTTCTGAATATCTCGCAAAATGTTAAAAGCTAAATCTACACCTCGACCAGAACTGAACACACCCTTTAACCATCATTATTCACATTATAATCATTTTGGGATGATTTAAAAGCTCAGCAAGTTACAGAAGACTAGTGCCATCTTTTATTCATATTTCTCTCTCTCTCTCTCTCTCTCTGTGTGTGTGTGTGTGTGTGTGTGTTTAATACATCGAATATGACATGTTGTTCAAATGCAGAGAGACATTTGAATCAAACCGTCATTGTATTTCGATATTGTCTGTGTACATGACATAATAATGCATCCTATTAACTATTAATCAATTAACTATTAAGAAATTAAGAAAGTAACATATATATTTGTTCATCTATTCCATTAATTATTTAATCATCTATTAATTTATCTGTAAATTTGTTCATTCATTAATTCATTCACTTATCCATTCATTCATTTTTGCTGCTTCTTTTTATACCATTAATCGGCAAAGTGACTCAGCATGTGATTTTGATAATTAATATACTCATAATGTGATTTCACGCAGATTTGCTTACTGGACTGATAATGACGGACTAAAATGTAAACACCTAAGTGGAACTGGCTCGACCGAAACTATTGATGCTACTCTTGGTAACCTGCCTACAACTTTAAGCATCGACCCAACTATAGGTATTCCTGTAGTCACGTGACTGTATCATAGTCACGTGACACGAGATCTCGGATGAGATGTTTCAGACTTTACTCTGCACTCGTTTTTCGCTACTTGTCTGAAAAGGGTTCATAATCTGTATTCAGACTGCTGATACATCAGTATTACAAGCTATTCCGTGAACTCCCTCCATGTCCTGCCAATACACTCGATTCGAATACAGTATCATATGCACATGATAGGCCTTTGGTGGAGGCGAATACAAGGTGAAGCTGCGTAGCTCCATGTCAATGTAGGCCTTTCAAAAACCATAGGGTACCCATACTTAGAATCAACCGAACAGTTGCAGAAGATCAGTAGTCCAAACACGATTTGAAATACGTGGCTCGGATGAATGTGATTTATTGATTGCTTTCAGACTAATAAAAACAACTCGATAAATGCTAACATGCACGTAGACACGTTTAAGCCGGAAACCTTGGCCTCCCTCGTATTGCGAGAATAATCTAGGAAGGCTAATGTTTCCATAAGAGAGTAACGTCTGTGAATGTTCTCAGTCATCCAGATAAAGTATCACATGAACTATATTGGTAAATTTAGTCAACTGGACTTACTTGTAATTTGGAGTAGCGACGTTTCAGGTGAAATGTCGCTACTCCAAATTACAAGTAAGTCCAGTCACGCCAGTTGACTAGATTTACCGATATTATAGTTCATGTGAATTGTGATAAGAGAGTAATAAGCATAAATACAATTAAAACACCTGCCTCAAGCTGTTTCCTTACTTAATATTCTGCTGCATTTGTAATTGTCAATAATCATAATGATAACAATACTATCACTATTACAATTTTGGCAGTATTTATGATTATTGAAATAGGTCATATCCATACTTATCGTAATCAGTCATTATGATTAACATTTTGTCAAGGTATACGCTTGCAATTATGATTATTATTGTCAAAGTGATTTCGCTATACACGAACAATTTGGTCGCAAAACAAATTGATTCATTTAGCGTATGTTAAGATATTAAACTGTTCTAAAGGAAAATAAGATTTTGAACATATCTACGATAACTCCAGTAAAATCCCGAGGTTATATTCCTTGCTATTTTTCAAGCGAGGCATTACCGGAAATGTTCTATTTTACTCTATCTGAGGATGGAATTGAAGAGGTCGGTGCAATATAGTGCTAACCCACACAATAATCATTTTGAGATAATCGCTGTTTAATGTTTGGAAAGTCCATACATTGAACAGTAATAAAACATGAATGCATGCATTTTTACCATCTTATTGGTCAAATTCAAATATGATATTTTCACGAAGGCTAGAGTGAAGGATATTAAGGATTATGAAAATGCATGTAAATCAAAAGTGTGGGTTAGCACTATACTGTACCGACCTCTTCAATTATTTTAACAGGTTTAAAAATGGCGTCATGTTTATTTTGCAACCAAACTTTTTACGTAATAAATTGTTCCTATTCTTGACATTGTAGCGAATCGAGTTTACTTGACGACGGTGAACAAAGTCTACTTATGGGAATTCTCTACCGGTGCATGGCGCAAAACTGATCTCTCTGCTTACATCGGCACACATCCGGCGAACACCCAAGGAACAACACAGGTGAATTTCCTCTTTTTCTTCAACAGCGTCCTCTACGTGCAGGCAGGGAACGGCATAGGCGTGATACACAACCTTGACCGAAACCCGATCGACCACTCCGAGATTACCGTCGAATATTTAGCACTGATCGGACCACAGTCTCCTGTCGCCCTCTATGTTAAGAGCCTGTTTCCGTAGCCTGACTATACTGAGCATGACAAAAATAATCATATGACTACGAAACTGAACCGTAACATGAAACAAACAAACAAACAAACAAACAAACAAACAAAAACAAACAAAAAAACCCAACAAACAAACAAACTAACCACCCCCCCCCCAAAAAAAAAAAAAAAAAAAAATATCGCGTTCACTCGCAAGGCCACTGAAATTCAAAAGGCTGGGGCAAGTTTCATAAGCTAACAAGCAAAAAAAAAAACAAAAACAAAACAAAAACAAAAACACAAACAAAAAACACAAACCAAACCAAAACAAAACAAAACAAACAAGGAAAGGCCTTCAGCTCAACTTCCAGATACCACTTAAGAGTTTCTTCAGCTGACAAGCCCCCCCCCCCTTAAAAAAAAAGGAAACGAAATAAAGGACAAAAGGAAAGAAAAGAAAAGAAAAGAAAGGCCTCTTACCCGCGCAGATTAGGCTCTGAATCTGTCATTTTCTAGACAACTCAAAATCATGGATTTGATGTCATAACGTGAGAAAGAATGAAGCTACAAATTAATTGAGGAATTTAGGCACAGAATTGAACCGTTTTGTTAACATTGGATCCGTCATCTTGTAGAGCGAAATGATATCTTTCCAGAAATACGTTACTTTCATCATCGTAAGGAATAACTGAAGTTATGATGAAGAATATCCCATAATAATATCTTACTATAGGCGCCTCAATAGATGTTTTTTTTTTTTCTTTTTTTTTTTTTTTCAGATTCAATCCCGAAAAATCTTAAATTGATCCGAATGGACTTAAGTCGTTTTGCAGTCAAACTCTTCAACTATTTCCCACGGCTGGCGCCACATTTTCTAAAGTGTGTGTGTGTGTGTGGGGGGGGGGGCAGTTCATATTCTGGTGCCACTTCCGGGTTTCATCATCTTACAAGCCAAAAAGAAAACCAAAACCAAAAACAAACATAAAACAAAACAAACGAACAACAACAACAACAACAAAGCCTTAAGCTCAACTTTCTGATTCCACTTCCGGGATTCTTCAGCTGACAAGCAAAAACCTTCTCACGACCAAAACAGAATCGCTATGGTACAACTGGTCAGGAGCTTAACCGAATTCTTGTTTTTTGTTTGTTTCTTTGTTTTTTTTGTTTTTTTTTTTTTTTTGTGCCACAATGACTTCCCGTTTCCGGGGTCTAAAAATGTGTGTGTGTGTGTGAGTGTGTGTGTGTGTGCGTGGGGGGGGGGGGGATAGACCCCCCCCCCCTTTAGCGGCCATGTTTCCTTTTACCTGATTTGCAAGTGCATCATTGTGTTCTCTTCTCAATATGGTACTTCCCCGTCTCTTCTGAAGACACGAAATGTATAATTTCATAAAACTGTCTCAACCGTATTTTTGTCAGTATACATAGACTGATATTGTTATTATTGCCAGAATGACAATGGCTCACCCGCTTGCAGCATGTGGCTTATCCGACTCCAAAAACCTGCATTAGAGAAGAATTTTGCTATACTAGTATCCCTGTATATTTGAAGACCTGAATATAAGAACGACCCAAGTCCAATTTTTGGCCAAATTCGGTTTGACATGGGAAATTGTAGCTTATGCATGGACTCATCTTGGGTATAAATGATAAATCCTAATTACCCCCGGAAGTGCCTGAAATGCATAAGTTAAATCTTATATGAATGTAAGAATGAAGGACTTGGGTCATTCTTACATTTATATTATAGCGCCCTCTCTCATCCTTCTCTCATCTCTATAGCAGAATATCATGTATATGATTCAAAGAACGACCCAAGTCCATATGATTCAAAGAACGACCCAAGTCCATCACACAAAATGGCCTCTCCACAATTAATGGGAATGCTAATTGTCATAATAATGTATGTTCTAATTTGTATATACAATGCTGCCTTCCCATCACAGTTAAATAGAATATTATTGGACAAATAAAAAAGATATGAAATTTTTTTTAAGTTTACTCGAAATGGTCTTCCATGGACTTGGGTCGTTCTTATATTCAGATACTCATTTGTATAATTATTTTTGTTTTGTTCTTCTCTTCTCTTTATGTTTCGGTCACTTGTTGTACGGCCTACCCATGCTCCTCATCTCAATCACGCTCGACAAGCTTCCTTTTAAATAGATTCCTTCATATTTCTTAAGCATTTATTCTGAGATTCCAACTTTCATAGATTGACCACTATGATTTATTATGTTTTCAATATTCTATGTATGTCTCGTACCTGGATATCCATGTATTAATTTAATTTTATTACATTTGATGTACTTTTTCATTGAGAAATATGAAAATAAATTGAAATTGAAATTGAAGATTGAAATCGAAAATTTGATATATAGAAGAGGAGCAGTAGAAGAATATCGCTATAGGCAGCACTAGGTGAGACCATGTATCTGTAAAAGGAAGTTGATGTGCGAGGACATTAATTCTCATTGTAGAGTTGGAAACGTAATGAATAGGAGAAAGACTTTGTTACGTAACAAAGACCGGAACCGGCCATGTTCTATAGGCTGCAGGTTTATAAGAACTATGACACTGCTATTGTGTTTCGATATCATTCATGAATATTTTACATCAGTGTGTTATAGCATGATATGATAAGAACTAGGAGTAATACAACCTTGATGTATGATACTCACTGGTCCATATAGCATTAGGCAATTCTCGATTTGTATAATTCTTGATTTGTTCATCTGGTAAAACCAAACACATTGGCCATCACAGGGCGCAATGCTTTCAGAATCCTCTTTATTTCTACGGGATAAAATGTAAATAGTGCATGTAAATAGAAACACTTCTGTGGTTGCAAGATTATGCTTTCAATAATGTACTTATTGTTCACCCACTCTTTGGTATGTAAAGAATCAGTGTCATAGACATAATGTGCTATTCAAGGCTTTTGATTTGGAGCTATGGATCGTTTTGTCAATGCTTAAAAAGAATTATTGTTTGTGAAGCGGACTATTAACACATGATAATGAGTCATGGAGGACATCCCCTAAAAAAGGAAGTTCCTCTGAATATGAAAATTGCAAAATGCGACGGAAATTCAGAAAGATTGCCAAAACAAATTAACTCTAGAAATTCGAAAGGTATATAAAGGCTTTATAATACTGCAACTATGACCTTTGTCTATCAAAGATTTCAACAGAGAGAGGGGGGAAAGGGGAGAGCAACATAATGAAATTACCAAAACTTAGTATTGAAGGGATCGTATAGTTTTGGTTGAGACCTAATTTCAGGTTTCTAACATTTTTGGTGAGATAATGAGAAACCTCTAATGAAATATGAAAGAGCATGTAATTTTATGAGAAATTCAACTTTTTTTTGATGAAAATTGGTTTTGAAATGGCTGGGATATCCCCCCCCCCCAAAAAAAAAAAGAGCAATTCTTATAAAGTGTGGGACCCACACTTTATTACGATCACTTTGTTTTACTTTGTTTTTGGATGTTTCAGTAATTCCAAACCCGATTTACATCAAATAAACTTTGAATTCCTCTTAAAATGGTATGCTCTGTATTAATTATCATAAGTGTTTTCTTGGTATCTCGCAAAAAGTTAAAAGCCCAATTCTCATCTACACCAATACTGTACCATCCCTTTAAACTCTCAAATACATTGTTTAACTTTGCTAAAACTTTCAAGAAGTATTTCACTACTAAAATGTTCTGTCCATTCACGCTACAAATCCACATGTAGAGAAACTTTCCCCGGATCGACCACGCCTTAGTCTCTCAACAGTTGGGTTAACAACGAACTATTGGGTAATACTCTGGCTTGCAGCTGGCGCGACATCACTTTGATATTCCATCGAATGACTTCTGAAGTTAAGAGCTCTTGGTTGCATCAGTAATAATTCTAGAAATATATATTTTGGTATTCTTGTCAGTACAGTTGATGAGTTTGTTTGCAAAAACCGATAAGTCCATATTTGCCAAATGGAGATATTTGGGTTTAAAGGTCAAGAAAAATAGAGAGAACAATAAGAAAATGTTTGCTTCTTTTGACCATAACTTCAAAAATGTACCTTTATATGTAGTGACCAATATATCGTTTAAAAGGTATTATTTTGTACTTTATGACAGAGACCGTACTTCAAAATCTTCAAAAATGGACTTATCGGTTTTTGCAAACAAACTCTTCAGTTGTATCTGTAGAATCAGAGATATGGAGAGTTTAGAAATATATTATGTATCATGCACATGTTACTACGCTTTGCTTACTATATATTTGTTCCTATGAAAAGAATAAATGTAGATAGGTGTTTTGATATATTACATGTAGTCAATGGAAGAAAAGTTGATAAATGAAAGGGAAAATGAAATGAAAATGTATCAATAAAATCTTCGAAGGCATATTTTGTATGCATGTGTGTGGATTGACTCCATTGAGTATAATGTGTGAAATATATCTAAAATTCACATTCATACACTCATAATCACTACAAGTCTCCCTCTCCATATCGATTTTCTGTGTTATGAGTTTATGATGTTATGATGTGTGTTCTGGGAGGTATGTTATGAATACACATGTATAAGTCCCGTGTTTTGAGCTTATGATGTGTATTCTGGGAGGTATATCATGAATACACATGTATAAGTCCCGTGTTTTGAGCTTATGATGTGTATTCTGGGAGGTATATTATGAATACACATGTATAAGTCCCGTGTTTTGAGCTTATGATGTGTGTTCTGAGAGTTATTTCTGTTTGCAGCACCTGCAGCATCATAGTCACCATGTACCATCAACACCATTAACATTATATCCGTCATTAGGGAAAAAAAAAAAACAAACAAGTTGTATTGGCGTAACATGAGATTTTCAAATAGGGTCGGGCGGGCGGATTTTATTTTTTTATTTTTTATTTATTTTATTTTATTTTTTTTTGCGCTACCTGTATTTTACGTGTAAAATTCATATTTAACAAAACCCCATCGATAGAGAGGGTCTGTTGCATTCAAAATTTGTTATTATCACCGGTTTAAAAGCAATAAATATTAAAAGAGAATCATATTTTGGACATGGAAAAACACCCTGGCCCGCCTCCCACTCGAACCCATAAGAGACCGCATGCGTGTTCCCGTTTTCAACGTCTATCTACGGAAGATTTGTCCCTAGAAATTTATGAAGGAGGGGGGGGGGGGTGTTTTTTAGTCTTTTCCGTAGATAGGGGTGTCCATTGAAAATTACCCAGCGCCACAGACAAATCGATTCTCCGAATAATATTAAATGAAATCTTCGAACCGGACTTGCCGGTCGCCGACACGCTGTACTGCGCGGCCATTTTCCGACATACGATTTTTTTTTTTTTGCCTTACTGCCATCATATTATTATTATCACCATCATACCATCACCACCACCATAATCATCACCACCTTCACTATCACCATCATCACCATCATCATTGCTGTTACCATATCAACCATCATTATTATCAACATACAGTGTAATACCATCCCTACTATCATCATAGTCACCATGCACCATCATCATCGACATCATGATCACCATCTTGATCATGATCATCATCACCAACACCACCATTTGTGATATTAATCTTGGTGACACAAGACCTCTTCATCCTCTGAGAGGAAAAATACCAAGACAAAAAATAAAAATAAAAATAGAGTGTTTAACGTTTACTATAATGCTGAATATTTCTTTATTCATATATTTCTTGTCGGCTGTACATGATAGTATACCTGGAAACACTGATGGATGACATTTACATTTCAAAAATAAAAGGCAAATATTTTTCTCTTCTCTGAGGTCTTTTGATTCTCAGGTTAATAAAACAACGACAGAGAAGCATACTCCTAACAAGTATAGATTACATGTCAACCTGGCATAAAATTATATGTATATATATATATATTTTTTTTTTTTCAGGTGGGAGTGCTTCATTTTGTGTAAAATTGACAGAATTTGAAAAAAACACATGAACTTCAACAAGTATATCTAATTTTCTATACCTGAAAAGCATTTCCTTGGGCATGGCCCAATCCCAGCTTCCAAACTTTCAGTATGGTCAGCAGAGCAAGCATAATAGCATCACAAACAATGAACACACTTTGCCTCAAAGACTGTCATAATAAACCATGTGTACTTCTGACATAAATGCATCAATGATAACCTTAAAAAAAATCATGCGTCAACACAACAAAGTATTGACCAGTTCAGGTTCAGAGCTGGTACTAGTATAGGAAATCAAACCAAAGCCTGAGACAAGCTAGCCTTTGCAAAGGCAGCTTGTTATTATTTTCAACACAGAGAGCAATGGACTCGCACACACGCCATCCAATCGCTGTGTGCGAGCGAGTCCACCGCCCGCCATATGCGAGTCCATTGCTATCCACCTTTGCAAAAGGCTGACACCTGTAGGTCTACAAAAAACTTAACTATAATTTTTAGGTACAATAATACATGGAATCCTGCCAAGCTAGTATCTCACATAGAAATACCAACTCTTACGACAGAAAACATGCTCTTTATAGGCCTTATGTACATGTGCTGTGGAATCATAACTTAAACATGGCACTCCCAACATTCGTAGGTTGCGGTGTGTTTTGACATGTAGGGGATTCAGTGTTGCACTCAATATTTCAATCTGACACAGATTTGTATGTTTTGGGCAATAAAACAGAAAAAGCCATGAATCCCACATTTCTTTAGTAAAAAGAAATTACAAACATCTGGGCAAACATTGAAAGTTCTTTGAATTATACCATTCTTAATGAAATGATTTTTTTGCCTACGATTCACATTCACTAAAGAACTTGAGAATTTCTTGCACATTAGATTACATTGACAAGCAATAATCCCGACTTAGGAATGCTGCTTTTTAATAGTGAACTTCAATACATGTCGTTGAAGTTAATCTATCGTGAACTTTGACTTAGGAATTAATTTTCCATTGCAATTTTTTTTTTCTTTCTAACGACAATAGTAGCTTGAAAATACATATCTTGCCTAGTTTTACAAGCAATGTTCTGAATGGTCATCGAGAGGACCAATATTTGACCTTTCAAGTGAACTGCCATACAAAGGGGGTCAGTGTCTCATTCCAAATATGTATCCATTTTCTTGAATAGCAGTATCAATTGCAGTTTCATTCCATGCAAAGCTCTATACAGGTAACTGGTTATACTGATTGTGCACATAGGCTACATATAGAAGAGTATGTGGGACCATGAAAAACTCATCACTGGCTGTTGCCATGATGGCAAACTTCAAGTTATGCATACAATGAATACTACATAAGCACAATCCAGGTTCGAAAGTATGATCATAGTAAAAATGTTCGTTGTTGTAGGACCAGCTAGAAAAGTGGGACTTTTTACAGCATTACAGATCGATGCACACCATCATCCCCTGAAATTTACAGAAAATGTATCTACATGATATTCTTCTGCAATTAATAGAGAAAAATAAGATGGCAGGTCCTGATTACCACAGCCCAGTACATTAAACACCTCTTGGCATAACACACATGCACACACACACACATATACACATTTTAAACACATCAATACAAGAATACATTACAAAATACAGGATACTCTATACATTGTACACATTACAATTACGGAGTATAAAAAAAAAAATGTGACTTTGAAATAGCAGAATGTCACTCCCACATAAATCAGATCCACGTAATATTTCAGATAAGTGATGATTCTTCTTAAAGGGTGTGTACAGTTCTGGTCGAGGTGAAGATTTAGCTTTTAACGTTTTGTGAGATATTCAGAAACCACTCTATGAGATGTCAAAGAGCATGCAGTTCTAAGGGGTATCAAACATTTATTCGATGAAAATCGGTTTTGAAATGGCTGAGATATCCAAAAACAAGGTGAAACAAAGAGATACCAATAAAGTTGGGGCATGTCGCCTTTTATTATTAGCACTTTTTTGGATATCTCAGCCATATGAAAACCAATTTTCATCAAATAAACGTTGAATTCTTCTGAAGATTACATGCTCTTTCATATTTCATAAGAGGTTTTTCATTATCTCACTTAGGAATGTTCAAAACATGAATCCCTACCTCAACCAGTACTGTACAGTCCCTTTAAAGGTCTTTTCAATATTTCTTTATTCTATCTTCGTGAATTTCATCACATACTGGAGTGCTTCTCACATATAAAAATTAATCTGTCCCTCTTGCTCTCTACGTATTTCTGGCTACCTTTTTTTTTTCCTCAACGGTCAACTGACAAGGTATTATGTCAAGGAACCCCATCCCCTCAAGAAACTGAATTCTAACAATCACATTGTCAGATTTAAATGTAAATCATGGACATGGCTGCCACAATTATCTAAAAATCAAGCTCACAGCCTTTCTACAGGAATAATAACTTACGAGATATTTGTGCATTAAATGCATCTCAAAATATAAAAACTACTTTTGCAAATCAGGCAGACATTTACATCCTTTTAATGCTACACTAAGGGATATCCAATGGAATCAGACATTTACATTTAACATCATATCATACCATATCACATCATATCAGTATATGATCATTGAAACTGTAATATGATATAATATGTCATAATACAATATCACATTGAATCATGTTAAATGGATGGTATAGTTTTAGTTGAGATGAGAGATTTAAATCTTTTTGCGAATTAATTAGAAACCACTTATATGTGATATCAAAGAGTATACAATCATATGACGAATTCAATGTTTATTTGATGAAAACCAGCTTAGAAATGGCTGAGATATCCAAAATCAAAGGGAACAAAGTGGTTATAATCAAAGGTGTGTCCATCTTTTATTAGCTTCACTTTGTTTTTGGATATCCCGGCCATTCCAAAACCAATTTCCTTCAAATAAACTTTTTATTTCTCTTTGAATTGTATACTCATCAACATGTCATGTACATTGTATGTGGTTTCTAATTAGCTCCCAAACGTTTAAAACCCCATTTCCCATCTCAACCAAAACCATACCATCCCTTTAAACTATTAGAAAATGGAAACTCTTGATCTGGGGCACAAACCGATCAAATCTGGCTTAATGCACACCTCTTTGTACACAAGTTGGACGGAGTTGAAGTCAGTGACTGGGACTGCTGAGGATTAAATAAAACCGGGTGAGGCGTTCATGACCGATGACACCTTCACATGTCAGATCTACCTCTCAGTAGAGTGGTTTCACCATGTATGCAAAGTTCAATATCGACATGATGATGAAAAGTACAGTCAACCTTGGCCAAGTCAAATCCAAAGGGGTGGCAAAAATTCCTTCGACCTGCATAAACTTTGACTTCCATAATAGACAAATAAAGAATTCTTTCTGGTCAGTTTATTCTGTCTTTATTTGTTACAAACTCAAAAAGCTGCATCACTTCGGTGATCCCTCGCATTTATCCCCAAGTTGAATTATCCTTCGGGTTTATGCCAGGTTCAAGTGTGTGCGTGTGTGTTACACACAAACACACTGCTATAGCTTCTGACCACCCGAGCATTGAGAATTAAGG
The DNA here is from genome assembly GCF_964275005.1 of Diadema setosum. Classification (NCBI taxonomy): domain Eukaryota; kingdom Metazoa; phylum Echinodermata; class Echinoidea; order Diadematoida; family Diadematidae; genus Diadema; species Diadema setosum. The sequence continues at coordinate 4,863,633 of NC_092696.1, read as the reverse complement.
GTTTCTGGGACGAACACTGTACTAGGGCTTTCTATAGCTCAGTCGGTAGAGCACCGGTCTAGCAATCCGGAGGTCTCGGGTTCGAATCCCGATGGAATCCCATTTTCTTTGCTCACTTTTCCATAATAGACTTTACACATACAATGTATTCACATCCATATGAAGTAGCATTCTTTTTTTTTTTTCTAACTTGATTAATTTGTTTTAAGATTTTGTGAAGTCGACTGTGGATGCATGAGGTGGGGCATTCATGTCAGGAAGTGGGATACACATAATCATAACAAAAACTGTCAGCTCTCAATCATAGAAGCATATAAAATTATCATTCTTCATCTGTGCTCACACCTCACTGATAGTTTCCTACCAGGAATACCTAAATTTTGTGCCTTTAACATGAAACAAACAAACGAAACTGAAAAGAAGCAAAAGCTATGTGTTGAAACCCATCGAATGACATAAAACTTTTGTTTTCTATCATTTGTGTCTTATGTGGTAAGATAACTTCTTATAGGGCACAAAATACTGAACAAATGTAGACAAATAGCTCTCGGTCTGGACCGAGAAACAGATGTTCATAGAGGGAGAGTATTGTGATATTCTGTACCAGTATGTGACCAAATGAAAGAAAATAAATGAGAAAAGTGTGCTTCAAAGACTTCAAGGTCAGATGTACTCTCGGTGGAGTGTGCTTTTTTTCTAAAGTAATAAAGCGTTTTTAGATTTACAAAACCCCCAAATTTCCACTACAAGATGAAAGATATACCTAGTGGCTCAATACAATGTCAAATCTTTAGTTTGACTGAGTTTCACCTGTTTTGAAAACACACAAGTGTCATCATGCCTGAATTACAAATTTTGTGATTCGTGCACACTTTGTGTCCTTCAAGCTAAGATAAGGTAAAAGTCAGAAAGGTGTTGCACTAATTCATTTTGTTATTAATTGATTGAGAATTGTGAGGCAAAAGTACCACTACCCACTATCCCCCTTCCCCCCCCCCCCCCCCAAGGAAAAAAGCAAACAACAATACAATGTACCACATGATTGATTAAGCATTACATTGTCAGATTTGGATGTTTTTCCCGTCTCTGATTTATATTCATGGATTCTGCTGAACATTTTTCCTCATCATAATCCATTTTCATTTGTCCACCACATGAAATTTGATGTTAAGCTATCTCCATACAGTCCTCCCCAATCTTACATTCATAAAGGGTCAAAGGTCATCAAGTTTCAATACATTTAGTCAGCTCAAAATAACAATTTGACCCAGAGCAGAAAAGAAGTCATTGTTAAACAATAATAAATTTGGGCAATATTAGTAGTACCTACACATTTTGTCTGACTCTGTTGTAATACAATGTATTTCCTGTGACCAATTTCTTGAAATAATTGTGGAATCATACAGGAGATAGAAATAATCTTAATACTGGAACTTAAACATTAATTTCAGGAACATCATTCTTAAGATTGCACCAAATATAACATCTGTCTTATGTAAACACCTACACAAAGTTTGATTATCAAAGTTTTGTGAAATAATATCTAATTCACTGCAATAACAAGAAAAAATATGAAACATTTCAGTGATTACAAATTAGTAGGTAGTCAACAAAAGCAATGGCCCTTTTCAGTTTATGGCTATGTTACAAGTCAAAATTGCACTCAAATAAGTGTCATCCCAAATTTTCCAAATGAGTATATAAAAACAATCATAAAATCTGACCTTTGTTCCATAACAAATGTCCCCCAGAACTAGATAACACCTTACCATGATGACACCTATTGATTATTCATGGAGAGTTCACCCAAAATTTCTTCAGAGGCACTGCTTATGTTTGGGGGAAACAAAGCTGAAAGCATAGTCCTATACAACTATTGGAATAATTGATACTGTGTTATTACGAAGCCATATAAAAGTGAGGTTGAAAATAAATGTTAAATACAGTGTAAATCAAAATGGAAACTATCCACAATGAGTTAAAAGATTTACCACACTCATTATTTTCAATAGACTGAAGCATTAGAATTAACTATTCTGTAATCAGTCCAATAGTTTTGTGGTAATTATTAACAGGTCACCTTGTAGTGGCAGTATAATTCTCAAAACTTCTTGTATGGAACATCAACGCATAAAATAACTCGGTCAGCAAACATCAGCGATCGATGAAGTCGAGCCACCAGTGTGAAATTGATCTCAAGTTACCATGGCAACAGGAAATTCATCAATGAAGTCCCTTTGATGGTCAATTGGTATTCATATACCTTACCGGTCATCGGTATGTACAACATGGTAGATTCATATTACATCTGAAAGGAAATAGTTCTAAAGTGAAGTTAATTAACCCTCACAACATGGCAGTCATACAAAACAATCTAAATGCTACTGACTTTCAATATAGAACAGTTCTTTTTGAAAGAAAAGTTTACTACTTTTACTCTGATGTCTATCGACTATATATTTCCAGACCTATAAACTTTCAATCAAAGAAAGATGCTCGGGAGTAAATTCTCCTGGACGGCATCAGATTCTTGATTTGCATTTATGAGATTAAGCAGGATGGGGAGAGGTAGAGAAAGGGGATGCATAAAAAGATATTGTTTTTAACTCTTTATGTGCCATGTTTGCACATCCCACTCAGTCGACGGCGTGCCAACTTCGCATATTCTGCTCAAACGCACTAATCCGCTTAAACTGATCGATAAATCGCCTAATCCCGCGGTACAATGAAAGCTTTTCTCTCGCTTTTGTTCCATTTACATACAGCTTACCAACTTCTGTGTGGTGATTGACTATCAAGCGGTGTTCCCAACTAAATTTTTCGTGTAAATTCTAATTTTCTCTCATGGTTTTTACATGCAAAAGTCATGCCTTTACAGTAATGTAGCAACTGGTCATTAAAAAAAAAAAATAAATAGAAATAAATTTGTCATACAATTTATATCAAAGCAAAGCTTGGCATTCCTCTTCAACTTTGCTCACTATTATGTCCAGCTTAACATAAATTTGTAGAAGTTATATAGACTAGAAAAACAAAATTCTTTCACAAAGCATGACTACCTTCGTGTCTCAGAATAATGTGGCACACAGGGGGTTTCCACCATGGCAAATAAAGAGTTAATGGAAAGGAGAGGAAATAAGATGGAGGTAATGGCAGGAAAAGAAAGAAAAAAGAGAAGAAAGAGGTAAAAAGTGAGGCAAATACTATCTTAAGAAATACACAAAAAACATGTCTCTGAGAGTTGTACTCTTTCCAATAAACTATTCTATATCTTTTGAAGACACAACAGTTCTCCCATGCTGCTCTTAGTCTAGTCTGTTTCGTTCACTACCACACACCGTTTCAATCCCTGATGTTGACAAATGGTCAGAAATTTGCACTTTGGCTGGACAAGGCACACAAAATGAACCAAAACAAAAAAACAAAAAAACAAAAAACAAAAATCAAAAACAAAAAACAAACAAAAACAACCACAAACATAAAGGAAGGATTCATAGATTAGTGTTCCTGACAAACAGCACAAAGAACTACACTTGAATTAAACTTCTGGCAATTGTGCTATGATAAAGTTTGAAATGTACTGAAAACAATGCTGACAAGGGCAGACATAAAGTCATGTTAGAATCTTGCCATGCATATATGTACATGCTGTCAAGACAAACATGGTGGGACATTGTTACTGACTGAAGTAAAAATGTCTGTACCACTGATCGTAGTGTAATGAAAAGATAAAGCAAACAAGTTCTCAAATTCCCCCTCACAGGGAATGCCACATTTGATTTCTGACAAAAATCCAAGATGGAGAAAATTCACAATGTGGAAATCATTAACAGGCCCCAGCTATACTTTGACAACAGTGATACACACACACACACACACATATTTCAAAGAAAAAAAGTATGACATTAAATGAAATCACAAACTTGGTAACTCCATCACTATGTGTGTCAGTGACAATGATTTGAGTATTGAATTTCACTTAATGGAAACACTAAAGTTTGTTACAGTGAAGGTTCATTAATCCAAAAATTAAATAAAGTTTGTCAATCAGAAAAATGAAATGAGGTTTGTAAATCCCAAGTTGATTATAGTTTGCACCTTACTTCATATTTAGATCAATGAACCTTCACAATAAATAATTGTTTTTCACTTTTGTAATAATGAACCTTTTTTATGTTTGGATTTACAAACCTTTGGAATAACAAACATCACCAGAAACATAGAAGTGTCAAAATGGCAGAAATGCCCTCTATTTTGACTTTAATGAGAATTTATCAATCACACCAAGAATTTCCCCTTGGCTGAGGGGTAATGATGTGCATAAATATTAATAAAATCAATGCTAAAAGGCTCGATCTTTGTTGTAATCTAACCTGAATGAACCCAATCTCGCATGAAGATCAAACTCTATGTAACATGTACAGTCTGACATTATCCACCACATCCTCTGAAATCTTAATTCAACTTTATATCATAATGTGTCACATGTTCCCTACATTCATACAATGCCCTGGTAACCTCATGACGATGGTCTGATTTTTCTATAATACCCATTTCCCATTTACCCCAATCCAAGAATACTCCGGACCAGTCTTCAATGGGCTTAATGCACAGTGCAAAGTGAACTGGGAGGTAATTTGTAAATTTTGTAAGAGATAGTAGTCTTTTGCATGACAGGTTTATATCTACTAAAGATATCTGCATCTATTGTTGTCTTTCATAACTAAAATGTTTATTGAAGGAAGTATTTTTGATTTTTTTCATCAGTCTATAGCACACCAATGAAATTCTTGTTCTCCTCTTCAAATTGGCAACACAGTCTTTTGTCGCATTTTCTACACTGGAGAAAGATGTAATGCAACGAGATACATTCTGTAAATCTGCCTAAAGTCAGGAATAGACACTAAAGCGTAACAGTCTAAAATGTGTTGCCAATTCAGAGACTGCTCACAACTTCAATAATTTTGGAGGCTCTTATTGGCTTTGCTGCTTAACTTGTAAAAACTGGTAGATGACCAGAACAGGGTAAAAATGACTGAGAATATTTATCACATGATGGAATACATTAAAGCAATTAGTCACAACATTTTCAGAGACTGGAGAAATATGGTGTACTAGCTATATGTGACCGTTCCTCACAAAACCAACACAAAGTCGCACCCACTGATTTTGTGTTAGGATTGAAAATAGGTGAAATGGGTGAATCCAGCCAATTTTGAGTTTTTCATATTTCCTGAAAGAGCAAGTCTTCTTCTATTATACTTAAGTTTGGGATCATATCGCAAACAGGAACTTATGTTTTCAGCAGTTTTTCTCAAACACTTTTTGGTGGAATAGTGGGATAAGGTGTTTCTCATCGAGTCCCCTTTTCATTTCTTCAAAACCCTCTCCATACTCTTCACGTTCAACTCCTATAGCTTTGGAAAGAATGATATTGCTGCCTTGAAAGTTGGCATTAATCATCTACATAGTGTTATAATAAAGAATGCTCAATTTTAGCTTCATATAACAATCCCTTCTTTGTTGATACTTCAGTGGTTTACATCCTGTTTTTTGGACCATTCATCCCGTAAGCTAGCACAGCTTGATAAAGATTCAGTGCTTGAATAGAACTTGTACTTCAGAGGCTGTTTTCTCAGTATACAGTTTCCACAGTGTATGCTTTCTTTCAAATATTAGGATAAGTTAGGAGAGTCCATTTGAATTGAGTTACACATCAATTAAAAGCTTAACGTCTGCTCTTTTAGAACCTGCCCTCAACTAAAAATCCATGTCGGTGACTTTTTGTGGGTTTTGAGATGCAGGGTAACATATTATTATTCAGTGAGAGGCATCATTTTAAGCATGACTGGTTGTTCCCAGTGACAAACACTGAACAGTTCATGAATACCAGGATACATGATTCCAATGATTTCAATAATTGGAAAAACTGATTTACACTCTCATAAAAAAAGAACCAAAAATAAAAAAGAACAACTCAAAACAATCTGGCTACAGTATATTCCCGAGACTCATGAAACATAATACTCTCTATATTCCTTAACAAAGTATCTAGATTATTAAAATTAATGAAATTCTCGTGTCAAGTTGTTTTTATTGCAACAGACTGACAAATCTGAAATTGGTATGGAGATGAAAGTATCTATATCCACAGGATATCAACAGATATTTGAAGGGGTCGGTGCAATATAGCGCTAACCCACACTTTTGTCAAAATCGAGTTACATGCATTTTCATAATCCTTATCCTTCACTCTAACCTCCGTGAAAATATCATATCTTAATTCAACCAATAAGATGGTAAAAAATGCATGCATTCATGTTCTATTAATGTACAATGTATGGACTTTTCGAACATTCAACAGCGATTATCTCAAAATGACTATTGTGTGGGTTAGCACTATATTGCACCGACCCTTCATTTGATAGATACTACATGATTGACTGATTATTGTTACCCATATGACATCATATTTGTCCATTTTAACATGGAGGAATTCAAAGTATATTCCAGAACACTCTCTTCACCCTATAGCAACCAATTGAAAATGAATTGATTTTGCTATTACATACATTTCCCATAGACACCTACCCCTGTATACTCGGGACTATCATTCTAAAAAGGTTACGGAAACTGGAACTCTTGTGTCCAACAAAAAGGAAAAAGGAAGTGTTTGTTAATTTACAGATCAGCAGTTGCAATCTTGACAAATTTAATTTGTAGAGGGAGACAAAGTGAAGAAACTCGCACCCGAAGTGTCCCTAAATAGGCGGCTCTTGGTAATTGGGCATTTTCCATCTGGTTTCATTCTAGCTTACTAACACACATACATGCACTTCCCAGATAGTAAAAAACACACAAACAAATAAACAAATAAACTACCAAATACCAAACTACCCCTCTGAAAAATGCCCTTCTGCATTTCCTTACACTTTCCCTGTGTCCAATTTTATCCGCGGCTGAATGTATTTCATAACTCTTCTTTTCTTTACCTAATGGCTAATATGTACTCACCTTATTCATTTCAATTTTCTATTTCCGGTCTCCTTCCAATTTCAGTCATTCAATCTAATTCAAAGCTTTTCTTTATTATCTCTTCATTGTCCAAATCTTATAATGCATACCTTGGGTGCGTTCTAGCGCTCTAAAGCGAACCAAAGCGAACTGAACCAAAGCATACCGTACAGAACTGTGCCAGTTTTGAAGCGTTCGAGCGCTCTGTTGAGAAAGCGTACCGCACGAGTTATTTTTAGAAAAGGTCACGCTTGTTTGTAGCAAGAATGTCATTCACCTTGCGCTTGACCTACTTACAGCTGTCCCAAACAAAGAGAATGATGTCTTTGCATTGTGACGTATGCGCATGATACGCGCATGCTTTACAACAAACTTTTGGTACGCTTTTGGAGCACATCGGGAAGTGGTCCACTTTTGGCTCTGTACAGTACAGTACGGTACACTTTAGGAGCGTTCGAGCGCTCTTCTGGCGCGGATACGGTACGGTACAGTTCGCTTTAGGAGAGCGCTCGAACTCACCCCTTGACATGCCTATTGAAACCTGACTTCTGAAAATTTTTTTCATTGTGCGATAGAGCACTAACTACTGCACTCTCCTGAGTTGGTTGGTTTATTAGTTTTGATCATTTTTTTTTTTCTGGGTGTCTTAATAGATGTAGTGCAGCCTCTTTTGTCCATTCAAATGTGCAGCCCATTCGGTTACAAGAAAAAAAAAATCTGAATCACTTTTAAGATTGCATTCCTGAGTGTCTGATATAAATTTGTTGAAGTATGTGTTAATTTGTTTCAACACGCATATCCCATACACTCCTGCCTGAGTATACTCGGGACTTGTTCTTAACAGGTTAAAACTTGTGTGCCACTGTTTTTATAATTCAACTGCATTGCATTCATAAAATTGCAACACTGTGATCAAACTCTTCACCCGTCATTGCATTCTCTGTGTCATAAACTTGCCACTTATCTCTATCAAACATGTCCTCATACAGAGTGTAGATATATACTTGCATGAAAGAGAATAACCTGCAGATGTTGTATCTATCATCTGTTTTTAATATTCAATGCATCGCATCGGGAAGATGCTAGAATTATATTAATCCAAGATTTCAAAATGGCCTGAGAAGCCTATTGTGCGCATACTAAAAAGCGTTTTTAATTTCATTTTTCATTTGATAAAAATGCTCTTGAGCACAATGTGCAGGACTAGATAATTACAGGCAATGTAGTCTTTCCCTTCATGAAAAACAACCAATACCCGCTCATTTTTTGAAGGAAAGTCATGAAAAACACAAATTCCTGAAAATGAATGAATGAACTTGTATCCTTTTAAGATGAATACATGAGAAACATTCACAATTCATGTACAACACAACTTGAATATCCCGATATGTTACTTCAGAAATATATGTGTTATAACAGTGAGGCATTCCTGAGTGTTAGACACACCCCTTTGAGGGCTATTGTGAAACCTCATAATAACGAGGCAGGATATAGGGGGCTACCTGACATAATGGGGTAATTTCATAGTCCGTGCCATTCCTTTTAATGTATTCTTTTGTTTTAATCCCTGATACAAAATATAACATGATACCCAATGTAAAAAGGACATTTCAGAGGTCCTTTGCAGCTCATTATTACAAGGCTCCCCTGCACTTCTATTTCTATAATCTGTGATTGATGATATTTTGTGTGTGTGTGTGTGTGGGGGGGGGGGGGAGGGGAGGGGATTAGACATCAATGACTTCTCCTTCCCTGTCTTGTAATATGAATACAGAACATGGCAAGTAATTATCGCTATCGGAAGAACAGGTGTCTTTCATTACAACACAGTTCTTGGAACCGGCAATTTTCTTTTGTTACCGGGTATATTAAAATTTCGTTAGAGCCAAAACCGTAAAGTATATAAAGATAATATAGATGACAATTTCGGGACCTAAATTTTTAATTTGTTGTAAACGAAATTTCATTAAAACTGTGTTCATTTTAAGGGGAGTGAAGATTGATGTTCTTTTAAACCAGATGCATGCGAAATGTGGTGACTTTTTACACAGCCTTATTGTGTAAACACACAATGCACTAAGTTCCCCAATGCACCAGCTAATACGTACATGATTATGCCTAAAAAACTAGTACTGTGTATGTATTGACAAGATTAATAGGCAGTGCAACTAAGGGCCAATCTTACATATGGTGAAATACCATGGTATTTTGCATAATACCTTGTAATGTGAATACAAACATCTTGCAAAATACCATGGTACTTATGGTGGTATTTCAAACTTCGCACAAATTACACATGCCACATAATCATGAGTGTGACCAACTCATCGCATTAGCATCCTACTCTTGTATAGGAAGTCAGATATTCTATGGGAAAGAGTTATGACTCCCTCACACATGGGAACACCATTCTAATAATGTCCTATCCATGGGACACTGTATATGACTCTTACTAGAGGGGACAACATGATTACACATGACATTGCTCAGCTAGACTCAATGGGAACCTAATTCTAGCCATCTGATTACAAGGCTGACGCATTGCTGACTGAAATAAAAAGACATAACTGTAAAATGTTTAGAGCAAATGATAATATAAAAACAAAATTGGGTGTTGTTTAATTCAAACAATTCTGTCCTGAGAATAACTGCCCTGACTGCCTTGTGAATTATAGTCTTATTCCCCCCCCCCCCCTTAAATCATTACGTAGCATCAAAGTACAACATACTCACTGATTTTAATCCAAAAATGATCTGAGGTGATTTTGGTGATTTCTGTATTCTCTGGCTCAATTTAATATCTACAATGTAAATATACCACAGTGTACATCAGGATTAACAAATAGTTTGCAAGTTTGCACACATGCCACAATCAGGTCATGTGATCACATTGTACCGACAGAAGGGCCTTCCCAACCATGCAATCATGGCACGTCAGGAACAGAAAGTCACATGTGGCTGAGGTGAGAAGGTGAGACGTGGCCGAAAAGATGAGGTATTGTCACATGACAGAGTCTGGAAAGAAACTAACACTTTAAAAATACTCCCCAATGAAATGCATACCCGAAGCTCCACAACACTGTACAAACAAATGAGGAAGAAAAGCTTGCCAAAACATGAAAATCTCCTATACAGCACAATTAAAAACATGTGTTTGCAACGAAAAAAAAAAAATATAATGTTGAATGTACCCATTTCTTTCCTACAAAAGAGAGAACTAAATCATGCATATCCTCATGAAATAGAAACAGGTACTGTAACAGAGCAGACCCAAATTAGCTCAGTGCACCATGCATAACCTATAATTGCAGTCAATCTCTTTTGGTGTAGTTTATACTCAAATACAATACTTTCTTCAGACCTCTATGGAGAGTTCTCTACAAAGTTTTGAAAGTAGGATTGCTCAAAGTCCAGAAATTTGAGTTGGACCTTGACTTGTAATTTGTTTTACAAGGCTGTTTTTAACAAAGAAAGCTGTGAATGTTTGTATTAAAAGCAAGCAACCATATGGCCTACAGCTTTGTGTCCTTTCAAAAGAACTCAGCAGCAGGGAAAGAGTACCTTACCAAAGGGGCAAAAGCTGCCCGGGGATTTGAACCAGGATCCTCATGATTGAGAGTCTATCATCCTAACCACAGAGCAACAACAGCTTCTCTATTGTCTGCCGCATGAACTTCTGTCTTGTTTCATGTTTTGGCAAAGTTGTTGTGATGATGATCAAACTGCATTGATTAGAGAGTGGAATGAGCTAGCTGGCTATTTTTCTAGGACAAATGCTCATCCGTAAAAGGCCACATATGGGTCACATATCATCAAATGCCTTTCGATGAATGGTTAAGTTCATATTTTTATTACCAACACAACACCGTATGTTCGATGATTCAACGACAATTAACAGAACAACACGAGTGGCCAATTTGCAATTCTGGGATGATTCACGAAGAAATTGTGATGTTTGAGTAATCTTAAAGAAAATCATAAAACTTTGATATTTAACAAATCATTTTATAACATGAAGATTCTCTGCTATTCATAAAGTGCAATCTAAGCTGAATAAACCACACAAATGGAAAAATAATAATATTGTCAGCAAAAAACATCTTTTCATTCATCACCTGTTTAAAACTGCAGATGGCATCACCATAGACATATCCTTATTGCACACAACCAAGTTTAGTCGCTACACAGTCTAGAAATGTGTACCTCGGTACTTCCAGTTCTCACAATATCGATTTGAGGGGAAGCTAATTTCACTAGAACATACATTTCCCATAAACATGTGCACGGGAATGCTTGGACTAGTCTTTAACAGGTTTAACACTCTCTGCGCTGGGGATTTTGGACAGTGTGTTTGATGCCATGGGTTTACAGTGACAATAAGCACTCAAAGCTCACAAAGGATTAATTTGTGTTCACAGTACCTTTAACAACTTCTAGCAGGTGAAGGAAATATTTCTTGTAATGCTCTCCTGTATATATCATTAGTCACTGGGTTCATTGTACACAAACACCAGATAAAAGTGGTTGATATAAAGGCACCCTTTAACAATTCATCCAATTTGATCTGAACAACTGGAAAAGAAAAAAGGTTGGAAATAAAATGCTGAATGCTTTCAAAAGTGTGAAAATATGTAAGCGATTGGATTCACTGCATTTTCCACTGAGAGTATCCCTAAAATGAGTTGTTCAGTAAATGGGTATTTACATGGTAATGTTTGGTCCAATATGTCTTGGAAATAGCAGAATTGAATATCACCATATTCTTGGTGAGCAGATAACACAAGGAGTGTATTTTTTAAGAGTTTGAGAGAGTGCCCTCACACAGAGAATCAATTATATCAAACAATCTAAGTTTGAACACAATTACAAATGTCCAGAAGTTGACCTTAGGTGCCAAAATTTGATTGTGCGCAAAAGCATAGGTTTCTCCATGTAGACGGCAGTAAAGTCTTGGACGGCATTATGGTCAAATTATGGGCAGATTGCTTTACTTTGAGAAATCAAGAAGAGGTTTTCGCTCCCATCAGAACAAAAGTTGAAGTGGTGTTGGCAATGCCCCCCCCCCCCAAAAAAAAAAAAACAAACAAACAAAACAAACAAACAATCAAACAAAAACAAAACAAAATACAAAAACAACAACCAAAACAAGCACATTACAGTAAAATGATTTTGCAGTGATTGAAAGAAATCAACAAACAGCAAACTGCAACCTGAAGAAACATCCAGAAGAACAAAGCAAGACAATCAACCAAACAACCAAGAGAATAGAGACAAAGATACAAATAAATCATGCACCCTGAATAATGTCAACAATAAATCAGACTGACAAACAAATAGAATGTAGTACAAACTTCATAGTGCTGTATTCTTTGTGAATGGACAGATGATACGCACAGGAGTACAAACAGATAAACACAGTAAGTCCTCCAAAAATATTTCCAGATATTCATTAAAAAATTATACTTCTGTCCAAAAATCATTCAATACTGAAAAAAGAGCCCTATAAGTATGAAATGTACCTTCTTGTATTGGTGAGATACACTTTATGACCCAGACTCCCCTGATGCATAAAATATACAGAACATGTCCGTCACTCTATCTGTTTTGCATGAATAAAAACACATACGGTGGTAAATATAAATGATGCAAGACAGTGAAAAGTCCTAAATATTTCTGGCAAGGGTTTTGCTGGTTGCATTTAAGAAGTTCTCATGACAAATATGAGTACATCATGAGTACAGAGGTATATAGTTTGTATAACTCACCTGGACAGACATGGAGCATAGGTAAGGCAATGTATTTCTTTTCTTTTTTTTACACTGAACTGGTCGTTCTGTTTTTATGTTCATACAAGGAATTACATACACAACACAATTTCATATCACAGCTTTATCCGTGGAGGCTGTAATTTTTCTTATACAATCTGTACACATACATCAATATTTCCATTCATGATCAGAATACACCATTAAGCCTTATTTCTTTAAACAATCGCAACTGAGTTGAGCAATTACATACACATAATTAGGATAAACAATTGCGAAATGAAAAAATATAGAGAGAAATGAACACCGTCACTGACAAAAATAGAGTTGAAAACTATTTATAGGATATATTTCAATGTACATGGGGAAGTGGGGTGGGGCGCTGAGGCGATGTCACCGTGGCTGTACCGGTAGACTGTTGGCCGAGGCGCAGCTGAGGGGGTCTGCTTTTTCCTCCTTTGGGGTGGCGTGGGAGAGGTTGGTAGGAACGCCGCAGACTGACTTCGGGGGCTGGAATATGCCATTACCTTTCGTCAGCTTGGTGAGTGGTAGCTGATCCCAGATGTCCCTCGGCCGTTTGCCACTGTGGCCCAGTCCACAAGGGAAGATCACATGACAAGTGATAAGTATGGTAACCATGGCAACAAAATCAACTTAATCAATGCTCCTCCTTCATGAGTATAAGATATCACAGTAATATATCATCCCTGGGGTGACAAGAGCTCTTATCTCAAAATCATGAATTTTCAAGAGGGTGATTTTTTTTTTCTTTGTCTTCTTGCAACATTTTTGTAGAATAACATCGATGTGACATCGAATAATGTATGAACATGTTTTTGGAATATAGTTGGAACTTACTTGTTGTTTCATTTCATTTGTTTCTATATCCACATAATACAAAATATAGCACAATAAATCTGTACACACAGGTGGAAAGGTTATGTTTTAACCCTAAAAGACCCTCGACGTTTCGCGCTATAATTCTGTAACGCGAGAAGGCCTCGTCGCAAGGCTTCTTGACTTTCTTTGTTCAAGTCGCACGCAACTTTTGAGACCAAATTTGCAATGTCCGCGCATACTTTTTCGAAGCCACGCCTTTTCTGTAACGGCATGTCACCCCAAAACGGGCACAATTTTATGATTTTGTGTACATTTCCTATGGAAAAAAGTGCTCTGTTGTGAAAGTGATAAAAACCTGATTACTTTCACAATCAATCACTTTCATTGATTAATTTTATGTCAGTTATGGTAGAAAAGTGGTCAGTGACAATTTCCAATAAAAAAACAAAGAAAAAAAATCAAAGTTGAAAAACAATGAAATATATAAGAAATTCTGAAAACAATAAAATACATAAGAATTGAAATGAGTTTTGAAAGTTTTTGTGATGTACAATTGTTGAATATGCTAAAACGGATTTACAGACCAAAAAGTAGACTCTCCATGCTTTTAATTAGGCTAAAATATGATTTTGAGTTTAATTTGCACAATTAATTAATCAAAATTAGAAATTGATTGTTTCAAAAAATGTTATGATGCAATCTTGTAGATTATGACGTGGGTGTCACGCATGCCAAATTTTGTCGCGATCGCACAACCGATGGCCGAGATCTCGGGGGGCGGAATCCGCCCCCCTCCGGTTTTAGCATAGCCAAAAAAGCCCGGCCTGATTAGGGTTAAAACTCAAATCAGTAATTTTTATATAAAAAAATCAATTTGTAGGCTCGCCACACTCGCGTGCAGTCATTTTGTTCTCACAGTTGGGTCGGGTTGTGGTGCATGGGCCATGGTAAATGTCACTGTAGCTCGGAGTTACTCATTGTCCTTGTTAATCTCCTCCTCCCTTTCCTCCATGCTGGAGGGAACTGCTGCCTGTTCAACAGCTCCCTCAAGCATGGAGGAAAGGGGATTTAATAAAAATGGTTAACATACTCATCATCATCACCATCATCATAATCACTATCACAGTCTCAACTATCTTTATCAAGTACTACCATAACCATCAAATAACATACATGTGAAAACAAAACAAAACAAAAACAAAACATAAAGCCTACAACCCTACAAGAAAGTTGTTGCCTTTGCAAAGAAATTTGGTTGAATTTTAGGGTTTTCTCTGGTCATGGGATTAATTACAGCACATGAGCAGGTTCTAAAACAGAGAGACTGAAAGACAAAAACAACAACAAAACAAAACACCTGAACACAAAAAAGAAAAAAAAAAACAAGAACAAAAAAATAAACAAAAACACACACACACACACACAAACAAAAAATCCAGAGCGTCTTACCCATTGGCGTTTGACTGGTTGAACACACCCGTGCAGGCACTGTAAATGTCTACCTTGGGCGTTTCCATGACATTGTCATTGAGTTCCTGCAGGAGGGGAGGTACGGGGACGGTGGGGTGCTCCATAAAGAACCTTAGGAGGGATTCCATCTGGAGAACGGAGACTGAGCGGAGCAACTGCATCTTCATCACCAGCTGAGGATGGGATGGGGAAAAGGGGGAGGGGGAATTGGTTACGTAACTTTAGGGTTTTTTTTTTATCTCAATGATACTATGATGCTCTTCTTCTTCTTAATTATAATCTCCTTCCTTTTCTACACTTTCTCTTCCTTCTTTATTATAATATTCTTTACTTTCATTTTGACCATAATGATGAGATAATCATTTGGTAAAAATAATGACCTGATAAAAATCAAAATAATGATAATAATAAAAAATAGCAGTTTTCTGTATAAATTCTATCTAAAATTCTTCAAACACATTTAACACATAGCCCAAAACACTTTGTCATTACAGCCTATCATTACTCTGCCCAATGAAATCAAACCCACATGCCCAGAGCACACCTCTATCCCCTGGTGCACACACCACAGAGCAGCACTTTGGAGGGAGTTATATTTTCTTTTTACTGTCTCATCTAACTGACTTAACCCGTTGAGGACAAGTCCGGAGTACACTGGGGCAGGAGTCTATGGGAAATGCGTGTTGTAGCAAAATCAGCCCATCCTCAACGGGTTAAAGGTCCTGTTTACCGTTGGGAACAGTGATTTACAAAATTTTCAAGATATGACATCTAATGCATATGTGTAGGTATGTTGTACCACAAAATACCCTATCACATAATTTTTTTTTTGGTCGTTTTATGTGATAAAGCCTAAAATATAAGGAGATATTTATGTTTTTCTCAATAACCCGTAACTCAAGATGGTTTAGTCTGAAAACATTTTTATTGTAACTACTGTTCACATTTTTAAAATTTAACAATATTTAACATTGATTTTACCAATTCAAAAATTTTCAGTGGTTATTCCTATCCCTAACTCACATTTTAGACCTACATGTATTCTAAAGCACTAATGCTGGGATTTTGCTTCATCTGCAAATGGTACAGTATGTTCTTAACCTTCATGGAAAAAACACACAAACAAATAATAACAACAAAATTAAGAAAGTGTTGGTGTTCAGTAAATCAATTCTGGAAAGTCCTTGATAGATATCAAAGACCTCTCTTTATTGTTCTTTTTTTGATAATCATAACACAATTTGGATGAAATTGAATTAATATTTTCACGTGAGTGTCTGACACTCAAGCATTTACTTTTCTCTTAAAGATATCTATGGCATTATTTTTGATATGTGAGTTCTTATCCCTCTTGAATCTCACAAGAAAAACGGACCTTAAAGAAGCGTTTGCTGTCTTGCGGATCCTTCCTGGCCAGTTCTCGACGCAGACATTCGAGGAAGAGCTCCGATTGTTTCCCGAGCTCTTCTCGCTGATGAAGCCCAGCACGATCTGGAGTACGACCACGAACAGAAACATAAAACGTTTCATTTTCTTTAACTCTTACACTGCTTTGTTCACCAACTGAAATGTTCAATCCCTGGCAAGCCCTATTTTCTGATCAGTACAAAATGTCATGCCACTAATCCGTTCATGAACAGGGATAATAAGTAAATCCCCCTATTCAATATCACACAACTATGACATTCATAAAGTGTGTTAAAGTGATCAATCTTGATCAAATATTTTGTCATAGCAGAGTTAAAAGGGATTGCATAGTTTTGGTTGAGACAGAACTTCAGGTTTGTAACTTTTTTTTTTTTGGTGAGATAATGAGAAACCTCTCATGAAATGTAAAAGAACATGTAATTCTAAGAGTAATTCAACATTTATTTGATGAAAATTGGTTTTGAAATGGCTGATATATCTATAACAGAGCAATTGCACCAAAAAGTGGGACCTACCTTTAATCATGATCACTTTGTTTCGTTTTGTTTCTGGATGTCTAGGTCATTCCAAAACTGATTTTCACCAAATAAACTTTCAATTCCTCTTAGAATGGAAATGCCCTGCACAATTTGATAAGTGGTTTCTCATGAAGAGTTAAAAGCCCAATCCTCATCTTCACCAATGCTATACCATCCCTTTAAGTGAAAGGTCAAATAATGGGGCAATTTCTTATTCCAGAACAACCAACATTAATCACTTGGTGTCAAGAATCTTTGAGATGTAACAAACAGGAAGTCATATAAGGTTATTAACACTAACACCAGAGAAAATGGCTTGTAAACATCTCTTTGCCACGATTCATCTACACATACTCATGGCCTGGTTTCATATCACACATCAGTCTTTAGGCAATTATCTTTATCACTCAGTGTGACCATGGCACATGACTGAATTTCAAGATATTTATGACAGAAGGACACACATTCTCTCACACACACACACACACACACACATAAACACAAACAGCTATAGTCACTGCAGCGATACTCACACTGGGAAAAACTTGCCCTGGACCTACCCGAGTTCATAATGGTTGAGGCCATGAAGAGGGCGGTCTCCATATCGGTAAGGTTGAGCTGGGCTATGGCCGTCGTGAACTCGAGTACGTGCCTCCAGAGGTTCTCCTCAGCCATGTCGGCGATGAGGCCAGCGTCGAAGAGCACCTGCTCGCCGAGGATGATGCTGCCGTCAACGGCGGATGCCAGCGGGTTGACTTGGATGAGCCACACCTCGAAATATGTCTGCTTCAGAAGCTGCATCTGGTCACACTGGGTTAGAATGGGGTTAATTGGAGAAGAAAAAGAAAAATGATACAAAGAGAGAAAGTGTGGGATTAGCAACTTCATATGGACCGACACAAAAAGAGAAGGAAAAGAGAGAGATAGAGAAAAAGAAGGGAACAACAAGACAGAAAGATATATATATAGGGAGATAAAGACAAGAAAGATTGTTGAAGAGGGTTATGAAATAGAGAAAAATGGAGATATGTGCAAACAAAGAGAGAAAGGGAAAATAGTATTCATCAGAAGAGGAAGACAAAAAGAGAGATGGTGAGAGAAAGGGAAAAATAGTTGTAGAGACAATAAAAAAGAAAAATATATTTATTCATACATTTGAAAGTGAGAGAAAAAAACAGAGGAGGGAATTAAGAGAGAGGAGGAGAGAATCAATGTCTTTCAGAAAGACAGGGATGAGGGAGAGAAAAGATTATAGAAAATAAAATAGAAAACCAGAGACAAAGTAAGAAGGATAAGGAAAGATATAAATAAAAGCAGGCAGAATGAGGGAGATGAGAGATAAAGACAGATGTAAAGATAGAGATAGAGATAGAAAAAAACAGATTGACTTCCTTCATTGCTCTTGGGAAATTTACATAACTTACAGAAATAGATCCAAAGCAAATATGATTCAATCTGTACTATCACGTAAACATGAGCGAATGAATGCAACTAAGTTCATGTCAAAAAATCCTTAATCTCTCAAATTGATAACATTTCAGTAGGCATTTTCACATCAGCCCGATGTTTCGAAATAGCGCGCTATTTTCTGACTTGGGAAATTTTCCCCGATAGCGAAATAGCGCGCTATTTGATAATGTGAACACAAATTAGCTCGCTAATTGTATCGCTCTGATCGAGAAAATTTCTCGACTCCAACTCGGGAAATTTCTGAAATAGCAGGATAGTAGCGCGGTATTTGATAATGTGAAAACGACTCAAGAAATTAGCGTGATGCATCCCATCATGCCTAGCGTGTGTGACCCGATCGATCGAGGCAAACTGCACACAAATCATGAGGAATTTTTGAGAGGGCACACACGTTACTGATGCTGTTTGCACATACTCAGCTGTCGAATTAGCTATTTCAAAATGTTTAACTATTCGGGCTACCCCCTCTTCGGGCTGATGTGAATAAGAAATGAAATAGCGCTCTAATTCGCAATCACGGGAAATATTTCGAGCTTGGATTTTTATCGGGCTGATGTGAAAACGCCTAATGCTCTAGATGTCCTTTAAAGGGATCATACAGTTTTGGTCGAGACTTAATTTCAGGTTTCTAACATTCTTTGGTGAGATAATGAGAAACCTCTTATGAAATATGAAAGAGCATGTAATTCTATGAGGAATTCAATGATCATTTGTTGAAAATTGGTTTTGGAATGGCTGAGATTTCCAAAAAAGAGCGTTATCACGATCGCTTTGTTTTACTTTGTTTTTAAATGTTTCAGTCATTCCAAACCCGATTTTCCTCAAATAAACTTTGAATTCCTCTTAAAATGGTATGCTCTGTACTATATCATAAGTGTTTTCTTGGTATCTCGCACAAAGTTACAAGCCCAATTCTCATCTCCACCAATTACTGTACCATCCCTTTAAGGTTAATGTTAGTGTTATTCAATGAAAGTTTTATGCTATATGAGAGTAGTCATGTTCCTATCTGACTCTGCCTCTTCTTTTCCTTCTGTCCGTCTGTCAGTCATTTCATTTCACTTTATTTCCAAATTTATCAATCTGTCTCTCTCTTCATCTATCTTCGTCTTTTGTCTGTCTTCTATTTATATGTCTGTCTCTCTGTCTACCTATATGTACGTGTATTTGTCTATGCCTTAGCTGTTTACCCATATATCTCCATCTTTCTCTATTTATCTGTAAATCTGTTTACTGTACCTATTTATCCACCTACCCATCGACATATATCTTTATATCTATCTTTCTATTCATTTATGTCTTCATTACCTATCTATCTATCTACCTACCTACCTACCTTTCTATGTATCTTTATATCTTTCTATCTCATTTATGTCTTTATTACCTATCTATCTATCTCTATCTATCTATCTATCTATCTATCTATCTAACTATCTATCTATCTATCTATCTACCAATCTATCTATCTATCTATCTATCTATCTATATATCTATCTATCTCTATCTATCTATCTATCTATCTATCTATCTAACTATCTATCTATCTATCTATCTACCAATCTATCTATCTATCTATCTATCTATCTATCTATCTATCTATCTATCTCTATCTATCTATCTATCTATCTATCTATCTATCTATCTATCTATCTATCTATCTATCTATCTATCTATCTATCTATCTATCTACCTATCTATCTATCTATCTATCTATCTATCTATCTATCTATCTATCTATCTAACTATCTATCTATCTATCTATCTACCAATCTATCTATCTATCTATCTATCTATCTATCTATCTATCTATCTATCTCTATCTATCTATCTATCTATCTATCTATCTATCTATCTATCTATCTATCTATCTACCAATCTATCTATCTATCTATCTATCTATCTATCTACCTATCTATCTACCTACCTACCTACCTATCTACATGTCTCTGTATATCAATCTTTCAAGTATGTATGTATTTTTTTCCCATCACCTACACCTCTTGAAGTGATGGAGTGTGTGGTTTAGTACTTGTCTGAGTGGGAGGGAGTGAAGGTATGGGTTGGTAGGTCTGGCGAGGTGATGTTGTATTTTAAAGGTGAAAATTACTCTAACAGACATACACTGTATATATGTTCTCTGTCAGACGTCTTTGCTATTTTCATCTTTATACCATTTTCAAGGGAAACATGGCACCACTAAATTAAAAACAAAACAGAACTAGAAATATCTGTTGCCATAAAACAGGAACGTATCCTCTGGTTCACTGAACCTTCACCTGTTGAAGACTAGTCCCGAGTGTACTCAGGCAGGTGTCTGTGGGAAATGGGTGTTGAAGCAAAATCAGTCTGTCCTCAACTACATGTAGTTTAGGGTTTATAAGGGTATATCAAGAATGATCTGCATACTGAAGAAAAAAGTCAAAAAGTGTGCCAGTAGAGTGTATACACATAGATAAACTATAAAGTATGACCTTTGACCCTATGGAACACACACAACTGCATTAACAAAGACACCAGTAATCTTTCACCATCGTACACCTGAGTAAAAATGTCAATAATATCAGTCACGAAACTGCAACTGTATGGGGACAAGTATGGGACAAAGGTGCTACCATCAAAAGTTACGGGCAGTTAAACCATTAAACCATTCCCACAAGAAATGATTAAACTGATACATGTTGGTATAAAATTGGAGTAAAGTCCGTCAAGAAACATGGACAGCAAAATAGGAGGCATCAATCTGGCAGCGGTCTGACACTGGCACCTTCTTAATCCGAAGTACCCTCAAGTATATGTACCGGGAGATGCAGTGAAGAGAAATAGAATTCATTTGTATTCACTTACTGCTGTATATTCATATAAATCCTTTGATTGGAATTAGATTGTTTCTTAATTAAGTTGTTGATCCCTAGCTTGTTAAAGGGATGGTACAGTATTGGCAGGTGGAGATGAAAATTGGGCTTTAACTTCTTTTGCGAGATACCAAGAAAACACTTATGAAATAGTACAGAGCATACCGTTTTATGAGGAATTCAAAGTTTATTTGATAACAATCGGGTTTGAAATAGCTGAAACATCCACAAACAAAGTAAAACAAAATGATTGTAATAAAAGGTGGGCCCCATACTTTATTAGGATCGCCCTGTTTTGGATATCTTGGTCATTTCAAGACCAATTTTCATTTTCCATTCGTTTTTTGTAATTCTTATGACTACTACTTATTTGCCATTTGTTGCGGTAAGTTATTAGAATATACATTCAATTTTGTTTGTCGAAAAAAAACCTGACAAAAATGTTGTTGTATAATAAATATCACTGTAACTCAGTTTAACATGTTTGTTTCTTTGCTTTTGTGAACTAAAAGAGGAAATCAAACCAACTCAAATCATTTTTCTAACCTGAGGTAGTTTCATGAATCCGGGGAGGCATTTTGCAAATTCCACGATTCTCCGGACACACGGCGATATGGCCTCTAGAAACGCCTTCCATGCGTAGACCTTGGGATCTCTTCGCTGCTCCTCCGTCAAGTCTGATGTGTAGGAGGCAGGGATGATTGGCTTACCACCACTCTTAAGTCTCTCCTGGGAGCAGTGAAAAGAGAATCATGCAATTTAAAGAAAGTGCTCATAAAAATAACTGTCTCCATGGAGGAGCTCATAAAAGAAGAGAATACGAAAAAAAAAGTTTTCACATGGGAGCTAATATTAAAAAAATTGTGAAAAAGTCTCCACGTGTGAGGACATCAAATAAACATGAACATCTAACACAAGCAATATAATACCTGTCCACATCAACACACTTTAATTATCTGTTGAGGACGAGTCCCAAGGATACTCAGGCAGGTGTTTATGGGAAATGCCTGTTGTAGCAAAATCAGTCCATACTCAATGGGTTGATGAACACACATCCTCACACACACACACAACACACACATGGTGAATTAGTAAAAAACAAAATATTTGAATCCTAGCCAAAATTAAAGAATCAATTTACACCCACAAAAGTTTGCTTCTAAATCAAATTTTAGGGGTAGATAGAGGCAAAGAAAATAACAACATCAGAAAGACAAGATAATTGTCGTGCAATCATTTACCAACAGCTGTTGCAGTCCATTTCCAACCCAACACTGGGGTTTCATCATGATGTGGCTAAAAATGCTGGTACAATGGAAATGTGCCATGGTTGCCATCAAAATGAAAAAAGAAAAGGAGAGAGAAAAAAAAAATCCACACACACACATTGTACCGGTACCCCACTGAAGGCAAGTCCTGATTATACTCTGACAAGTGCCTATGGGAAATGTGTGTTGCAGCAAAATAAGGCCAAAAAAAAAAAATTGTTGCATTGGCGTAACCCGCCCGACCCTAAAAATTCCGCCGACCCCATGTTTTTTTATTATTTTTTTTTGCAATCGATATCAAATATCTTGTTGATTGCGATCGCGATCGCACAAACCCGGGAGTGGAAACGGCTCTGGGGATATCGGATGTACGAGGGAGAGATCTAGCGCCTCGCATAAGCCTTCCTTGATCAGTACGTCATCTGTTTCCAACACGGACACGTACTCTAACAAGATTTATTCAGTGTATACGTAGCATTCAGACTGCGATGTATTGTGCACAGTTTTGCCGTAGGTTTCTTGTGTGGAGAACTTACACGAATCTGTATATGTGGGACTGTAATAGAGATCGCCGTGTGCGATGAAAAGATCGTACATATGGGTCAATTTGCATCTATCTTATCTAAGTCAAAATAGTAAAATATGAAGTGAAAACATTCAGGATAGGGATTTCAACATCTTTAAATTCTGTGAAGGGGTATAATTCCAGTAATATCGGCCTCATAAATGATTTGTAGAATAGATGAACACAGCAGATTCGGTGCAGCAGTTGTAACTGTTTACTGAGCTGAGCACGAGTTTTACACGTAAAATGCAGGTAGCAAAAAAAAAAAAACAAAAAAAAAAACCAAAAAAAAAAATCCGCCCGACCGACCCTATTTGAAAATCTCATGTTATGCCAATGCAACAATTTTTTTTTTTTTTTTTTTTGGCCTAAGCCCATCCTCAATGGGTTATAAAGGAAGCTTGGAGTAGGGAAAAAAAAAATAGAAATACAACTTCAAAAAAGACTCAGAGGTTTGAAAAAGGAGACATACAGTGTACGTAGCATTTGGTTTCCATATAAAGTAAAACTACACATACTTTAGACAATTGACATTTCACAGTTGATAACTTTCAAATCTATTGGTATTTGTACAAGTCTTTGAAAAGACAAATCCATATCAAAATCACCGTGTCTTAACTTTGTTTTCCATTAGGTCCGAGTATATTAACCTGTTGAGGATGGGCTGATTTTGCTACAACATTTCCCATAGACATCTACCCGAGTATACTTGGGACTCATCCTCAACGGGTTAAGATAGAACTTTATGAACCTTTCAAGTTTCAAGTTTCTTATGAATATTAGTGAAATGGATTTTTTTCTCTCTCACTTTTTCACATTTATCAACTGACAGACCTTCCAGTAAACAGGTTAATATGCTAAATAATCGGCCTTAAAAAAAAAAAAAAAAATAAATGTTGTATTGGCTTAACATGAGATTTCCAAATAGGGTCGGGTGGGCAGATTTTTTTTTTTTTTTTTTTGCTACCTGTATTTCACGTGTAAAACTCATGTTTAACAAAACCCCATTCGATAGAGAGGGTCTGTTTCATCAAAGTTTGTTATATCGCTGGTTTAAAAGCCGTCACGACATACCGGTCAGAATACGAACGAACAAATTCCTGGGTTAAATCACCCAGCGCCACTGACAATTCGATTCTCAGAACAATATTAAATAAAATCTTCGAACCAGACTCGCAGTACTGCACGGCCATTTCCCGACACCAGCTGTTGTTGTTGTTGTTGTTTTTGATAATTCGCAAACTCGTATCGCGCCCTCTCTCGGTAAAACAATGTATTTCCTTTTTTTGTGTGTGAAAAGTTCAGGGTCGGGCGGGTTACGCCAATACAACAATTTTTTTTTTTTGCCTAATGCAAAGCTTCAACATTTTCTGTATTGATTTCATATCCAAACAAGAAATCAAATGAAGGTTTAAAGGACAGGTTCACCTTCATACAGATTGTAGAGATGTGGATTGAGTGAATGCAGCAGTATGGGTAGAACACATCAGTGAGAGTTTAACAAAAATCAGACAATCCCGTTCAAAAGTTATGGATTTTTGAAGGTTCTGCTCAATCACTGAAGATAATATAACCCAATAGAAGCTTTGCTTCTGTATGTGACGGCATTACTATGTAGTTGTAAAACCCTTGTATGTTTTGTCACTCACAATTTCCACCCTAATCTATCACAATTCTACAAAAACCACACCCTCTTGGAACATCAGAACAAAGAACAACAAAAGTGACAATGATTTGAAAGGACTGTCAGTTATCAGAAGAGATTTGCTGTTGCTTTGGGGAATTCGGTAGATCTGATTTGTCATCCACTAACACAACAGGAAGGAAAAGTTAAGCCAAAGTCATTCCAGACGTAACTACAACACTATGTGGGAAAGGGAAAGAGGGCAGGTGAAAGAACTGACATCATAACCAAACAGAAGTTTGCTCTCTTCCTCTCCACATCCTAACATTGCCGATTTGCAGTGAGGGAACAACAAATGTGATCTTCCAATATGAAACCCACACAAAGTAGGCCAAAATGAATTTCCACTTTTCTACATAGTTCTTAAAGGGTAAGCTAAGCTCAAATCTTTAGTATGACATAAAACTTGTTCGAAAAGGACTATCCTTACCCATTCAAAAAGTAACTAAAGTAAGAGAAAGTTATTCGGAGGTACAATTTCATAGCAAGGGGCGAAAATATGATTTAAAAATTGGGGTCAATTTAAAGGCATCCTGTACAGAAGTATCAATGAAGACATTATTTTTTTTTCCAGTAAAAGCAGTGCCTGTCCAAAAACAGATGGTCCAAAGAATTGCTAAATCTTGGTTTCAGCTTGGTTTTAAGCCACTAAGGTCGAGTCATGAGTATACTCGGGGAAGCGTCAATGGAAAATGTGTATTGTAGCAAAATCAAACCATCCTTTGAACGGGTTTAGTAGTCAAATTTTGACAGTCGGTAGAGAGAAGATTACTCTCCCAGGTAAGACAAACTTTAAAAATTTGAGTCAGTCAACCCAAACTGTGGGGGCGCTGTGGCATAGTGGATAAGACTCTCCACTCCCAATCGGAGGACCCGAGTTCGAATCCCACCCAGTTCTTACGTCCTTGGACAAGATGTTTTTACCCACAATGTCCCTCTCGACCCAGGTGTATAAGTGGGTACCTGGTAACGCTGGGGTAATAATAATGGCAGGGCCCTCTGGTAGAGCAGTGGCAACGCTGAAGAGGCTACCCTGGATAAATAAGACCTTATTATTATTATATTATTATAAATGACATACTTGCGTCCTTGTAAAGCAGGGGATCCAAATCAGTGACTTTTTTGTGGCTTTTGAGCTACTTGGTCACAAATACTGACTTCTAAAGAAAATCATGGAGTGAGACAAAGGCAATGATTCAAACGAGAACTCACACTTATGGCTCTGGGATTATAAGATTATTGCTAGCACTTTGGAAACCCTCTACATCTAGAAAAAAAATGTGCATGAAATGTTAACAAACATGACAATATGCTGTAAGCTTTTCATGTGATTTAAAATTCCTCCTCTTCACATCATTTACATTTCCTTCAGACATGTTTTAATATAAATTTCCATGTCTTCTTATTCTAAGAAGCATTTTTCTTCATTAATAATGTCTGCTCAAGGCACTGCACCAAAAATTGTTTTCTCACAAATCAGGTTATCTAGATGCTGATGAATTCTAGGAATACGCTAGAAGAGGCACCTTGCTTGAAGAGAATACAGATTATAACCTTGCAGTCCTATCCCTCCACATTCCTTCAATTTTAGATCATTTCAAGATCAAAACAATCAGGTGTAAAGGATAAATATCATGCTCATGGATTCCACGTCAAAAAAGACATAATGTGAAGATTTTATTTTTTTTTTTAAAAGTCATATGTTTCCTGGCTGATTGTTAAGGTGGAGATACGTGAATTATCGCCTCTGCCAATTTGAATACTGGAATATATACATTCCTCCCCCCCCCCCCCCCCATTGATAGTTACGTTGTATTATCACTTCTTTGAGGAAAACCTGCAAAAGGTTAAAATTCTGAAACTATCTTCACAAGGTCAATTACTCCCATTCTAGTTGTCTGATCTAATTCACTCTACATTTCTCAAAGGTAACTTTGAATGCATTGTGTGGGGTTGCACCTTACTGAAGCTTGTTGATTCTATTATTATTATTCATCGCTATGTGTTAGAAGTAAACTTGAACATGGCTTTAGAATTTTGATTGAAGTTTTTACAGATCTTGTGTGGGTGCTGTCTCTGCGCCCTACATTCATTCAAGACACCCTTATACCTCTGGGGTGAAGTCCCTTCAGGGGGCTACCCTGGCTGGGGCCAAAAAGGACCTGGGGTGCAGATCAGATCTCTTCACCCCCCAAACAACAATGGAAGCCCAGTTGGGCAACTTGTCAAGGGCATGCACATAAAAACAATTGATTCATGGTAACCATGGCAACGATATGGTGAGGCAGATACACAGATAGGCATTACAAAGATGTGAGGGGAGTTCTCCCCAAGGACAAGTATGAAGAAGAGAGGGAAGGGGGGGGGGGGGGAGAAAGGGGGGGGGGGGGAGACGCTGTGTAAACATAGACAAAACATGCACACAAACTGATCAGTTAACTCAAAACACACTCTCATATGCACTACCTTAACTACACACAGACTGATCTTCCCATAACCTCTGCCCTAGCTCATACACACACCAGACAGAGCTGATCTGCTCAGCATTTATAGGGAATTTAGGGATTTTCCCTACCACATACAAATTGCTGAACTCAAGTAAAATGCCTAACATCCATCACCCTGAAGCCATAAAAGAAGAAGAAAAAAAAAAAAAAAAAAGAAGAAGAAAAAAAAAAAGAAGAAGAAAAGAAAAGAAAAAAAAACCCACAGCCCTACTGAGCCTTCTTTGCTGATTGGCATAGATGTCTGGAATCTAATTTTAAGTAAAATAGAAAAGATTAATACGCCTACATAATTCCTATTGTGTCACCAGATGTCCTAGGCCTGCTTGTTGGAGTGAGGCACATTGCTACTCCTGTACAGGCTTGCTTTAACTCTTTATATGCCAAGGTGTAACCCCCTGTGCGCCACATTATTCTGAGATAGCAACGTCCTGCTTCGAATGGGAAAACATTAATCTGTTTTTCCAATCTATGTAACTTTTGTAGATTTTTGTTACCCTCGACATGTTATGAGCAAAGTTGTAGAGAAAATTCCAAGCTTTGGTTTGATGTGAATTGTATGGCAAATCTATGATTATTTTTCTTTCAAATGACCAGCAAATGCATTATTGTAGAGGCATTACTTTTTCACACAGAACAGTGACAGAAAGCTAGTATTTGCTCACAAATCGAGTAAGGAACACCGCTTGATATTCAATCACCACATAAAATGTGAGCTACATGTGACAGGAATGGAACCACGAGAATGGCATTTGGCAATCTATTGATCCGTTTGGGCAGGTTTGTGCATTTGAGCAGAATATGTGAAGTTGGCCCGCCGTTGACAGAGTCGGGTGTGCGAACGTGGCACATAAAGAGTTACAGGCATAATTTGCCATTTGCAGATAAAACAAAAAACTCAGCATTAGTGCTTCAAAATAGTTATAGAATGTGAGGGATAGGGATATATAAGGGATAGAAACAACCAATGTAAAAATTTGAACTAGTATAATCGATATTAAGTATTGTTAAGTATAAACAAATGTGAACAATAGTTAAAATAAAATAGTTTAAAAAAAAGCGTCTACAGTTATGGTTCTTTAATATTAAAAATAGTGATATCTCCTTATATTTTGACTTCATTGCAAAAATTGTATATGGTAAGATGTTGTGTGATACAACTGACCTACACATGTGCATCAAATGCAATATCTTGAAATTGTTTTTTTTTTTAAGTTCCAAAAGGTAAAAAAGACCTTTAAACTTTAAAACCAGGTCAAGTTTGGTTTGACTACTGATATACAGTAGTGATGAAGAGGCTGAATAAGATGAAAGCTATGTGCCCTGGCTTAATGTAAGGGGCTAAAGTGCCATTGTACTGAATATATTATACAACACCTATTTAGAATGTAGCTATCCGATTGGTCGATTGTCCATCACGTGACATTTAGTGAAAAGTTCCATCGCACGCTCTGGCTGTCAGCTGTGCAATTTTGTTTGAGCAAAATGTTCCATTGCACGGCTCTGATGTCACAATAAACAAACATGTGCCGCGCACACTCAACAATTACAAGCGCGCTTACAAGCACATCGTATACTTTTGTCACTCATTTTTGTAAACAACTTTGTTTCGCATACGTACGTACATGGTGACTGCGACTGTATGTGAGGCTACTCATTCGTCTTTCATGGAAAATGGTTGCCATTTCTGTGCTAAATTCAAGAATCTGTGAGTACCAAATCTGTTGACGTTCAAGGTGTTGTGTAAAACAAATAGTGTATAGTCTTTACTCGTGCAATGGAACAAGATTTCGCACTCGGTGAAAGATGAGGCAAACTATTCAACTCAGCTTCCCCTCATTGAATAGAGCGCCTCTATCTTTCACCTCGTGCGAAATCTTGTACCATCGCACTCGTGACCATTCACTATTTGTATAATATTCAAGCTGAATTTGAATTACAGTGTATTATCTGCTGGAAATCAGATCAAGAGAATGATACCAGTTTCATCAAAATCAGACATACATTGTTTAAAAGTAGGACAGAATAGCAAGGAAGAGTTCCATGTTTTTGTTGCATACACACAAACGATGCCCTGTTATCCTCAGATGGATCTTCCATTGGTTTGTACACACACACACATATCAAATTCATACGGTTTTTCTTGTAAGATACAGCGACATTTTTCCCATACAGTTATTACCTCAAGCCCACAATAATTTGATGCAAAAGATACATTGTAAGTCTGTACATTTTAAACCCCAAAAAGGGGGAATTTAATGATGATTTATGTAGATTTCAACTGGAGACTCGTGAGGTGATGACATCACTACCATTGCCCATTTGAGTATATGTGTTTGCAAACGATATCACTGATAATAAAAGATCAGGCAAAATTTCAAACTTCCTCAACATTTGTTATTGATTTTTTGTCAGATTCTGTTAAAACCTCTATGATTCATTTAATCTGTTGTAAAAAAAAAAAAAAGAAGCTTTTCAGAATGTTACACAGTTTTTTGTCAATGTCCAGCTTTAGGGTTAATAATTTGTGTGAAAGTCTACTGAACTCACCTAGTGAGTTATCATTATTATTATTATCACTATTACCATTATTATTTTTATTATTACTATTATTATCATTATTATTATTATTATTATTATTATTATTATTATTATCATCATCATCATTATTATTATTATCATTTCTTTTTACAGAATCAAAACACATTGGGCAGAGGCACAAATGTTTCTGAGGTCTTGTTGCTTTCAAAAGTGCAAACACATAACTGCCACCACTGTGCCTGTTTTGCCCATTTATGTTATTTACATCAGTTAACTTCTTATTTAAACCCATTCAATCTACCAGCACATCCTTACAGAGAAAGACATGCTACTTTTGGCTCAAAAAAAAAAAAAAAAAAATCTCAAGTGTCATGAGACATTAAAGGGACTGTACAGTACTGGTTGAGGTAAGGGATTTATGTTTTGAACACTTCTAAGTGAAGTAATGAGAAACCTCATATGAAATTTGAAAGAGCATGTGATTTTTATCAGGATTCATTGTTTATTTGATGAAAATTGGTTTTGAAATGGCTGAGATATCCCAAAAAGTGATAATAATATAAGGCGACAGGCCACAACTTTATTAGGATCTCTTTGTTTCACTTTGTTTTTGGATATCTCAACCATTTCAAAACCGATTTTCATCAAATAAACTTTTGATACCCTTTAGAATTGCATGCTCTTTGACATCTCATAGAGTGGTTTCTGAATGTCTCGCAAAACGTTAAAAGCTAAATCCTCACCTCGACCAGAACTGTACACACCCTTTAAGAAGAAAAACAGAAAGGAGGAAGAAGACTGGACAAAAATGATGGAGATATGTGACCCACTACAACAAAAGGATCCTAAAGTCGCTGACGGGCGAGCCAAGCATGGCTCAGAAAAATGTTATTTTCAGGCCTTTCCTTTGATCATTTAGCTTCGAAATTTCGGCAGATGATAGAAGATACATTAGACTACAAAATTATGTAACAAAGTTGACATTATTTTGTCAGAACCTTTGAGAAAAGCGACTAAGTAATTTTTTATTTTTTCCAGAAGTCATATCGCAGTCCCGATCACATGCAGAAATACACACACACACACACACACACAGACAGGCACACTCACAAATAAATTTTTAACTTTTTAAAAATATAATTACAGTGTATTGCAACGGATCAGCAAGAGGTACACTGTGGGCTTCCATCTTATGTCTTGCTTTATCAAGTCAAGCACTGTGGGAGTATTTACCTGTTAGATGAAATAACAAGGTACTCCCACAAGTATCTATTGTTGGGATATGTGTGATGAAAAAACTTTGAAATCTTGTGCATGGACATATGAGAATAGATGCATGTTGATTTTTTTTTTTTTTTTTCTTGGAAACTCTCATGATCAATTCACAAAATGTTACTCACCATATGACCTACAAACGCATGCTGGGGTACATGTGGTCAAGTTGTGGTCATTGTTTTTAAAGGCATGCATGCATTCTGAAGGCTCAAGTGCTTCATTTGCAGAGCGAGTGATTTATTTATTTTTTAGTTTTTAGTTTTGCAGGGTGTGAATGGCAGGAATTAAATTTATTCTTGCACTGCGATAAAAAAACAAAAAATAAAACATGTAAGACCCAGTAGCATGGGGAAGCATGGATGGTTCGATTGAATCTAGATCTAATGGTGCTTTCAGACACACCGAGTCATCGTATATATTCATACGACATATGGATATACAACGTTTCAATACGAGAGCATAAAGACACAGCACCCCATTATACGATAATCATATATTTCTTGAGCAGACGTGAATCTCTTCCATGCGCAATACGTAATTTAGTACGCAGGCTTTGCGCACAGTATTTATACTCTGCCTTGGATTCATCTGGTAGTTCGCTAGTTCACGCCAGATCATTATTATGTCACAATCAATCTGTCAGCTGCCCATTACAAGTCCGCACCGTGGATACGTGAGCTCGGCGCGCACTGCGAATAGGCCCTGCCTACTCATACAACGTATGGATATGAGAGAATTCAGACACAAATATATGTCGTATGGATATAGGATAATGATTAGAAACGATGCTCAAACCATCGTTTCGATACATGACGTAAATTGATACAATGTTTCAAAATAAAAGCATTAATCAGGCACATAAAAACGTTCTCTATCCATACGTCATATATCCATACGAGAACTCTCTAGTCTGAAAGGGGGGTTAATTCATTCATCTTCAATTGATTCTTCCATCGGCGTACATAAAAAAAAAATCATGAATAGGGATAGTATCTGCCAGCCAAATGTCAGTGAATGTCTCATCAATAAAGGCTGCCTCCACTTGAGATTCTCTCTCTGCGTGTATATCAGATTCTTCATGGATCAGTGATAAAGCTGCACAAATTCATAATGGAGATTCCTGAATAAATCTACGCCAGGCTAGCCTATGCACGACACGACATTCCCACACTCTACTGGGTCCTTAACCCATTAAGGACGCGCTGGTTTTGCTACAATACGTACTTCCCATAGACACTTGCCTGAGTTTACTCAGGACTCATCCTCAATGGGTTAACAGCTGTACGTGAATAGAATTGGCACAGGCATACTTACCATAAGTTCCTTTCTCCTGCTAATCAAGGTGTTGACCATCGTCTTGTTGTAGAGGCAGGTCACCTCTCGGGCCTGGAGGATGGTCTGGCTGACCGTGTACATCTCCATCTCGTGCCGCTCCCTCGCCTCCTTCTCCTCGCTGGTCTCCGGCCGCGCGGTCATCTTCCGGATCTCGTCCAGGTTGTTCTGCTTGACCCGTTTGGAGTAGCGGCCAATACGGACGGCTGACCAGTCGAAAAATTGGATGGGAAGGGGGAGGGAGAAATATACAAAGAGAGATGAAGAGATAATAAAAAAGAGAGAAGAAAAGAAAAGCAAACATCAATACAGAAAGAAAAATAGACAGACAGAACGAGAGAGAGAAAGACAACAAAACAGTGAGGAAAAAGAGAGAGAGAGATCAAACATTTAAAACAATTGCAGACCCAATAACTTCAACTTTTACAGTCACGCAAAATAGTTTTTATTATGATGCTCATGCAGTCATTATAACAGCCATATTTGTGTACGATGAAGTCTATTTCACTTAGCTTTACTTAGAATTTCATTTGAACGGTTATTAGCCCCATAAACCTAGAAAAGAGAGTGATATGAAATAAGACTGATCCTACAAGGCCGATTGTACCTTAATTACCAACATTCAATGATCTGTTCCTTTAGCTGGCACCTTGACTCAGAATGATGTACAAAAATGTGACCGTGCACCTCAAAACGAACATAAAGTCGCACACACTGATTTTGCGTGAGGACTGAAAATAAGTGAAATGGGTCAACCTAGCCGAACTCGACTTTTTCATATTTTCTGAAAGAGCGGGTCTTCTTTTACATTATGCTAAAATTTGATATCATAAAACGGGCAGGAAAGTGGTTTTTTTTAGCAGTTTATCTCGAACATTTTTGGTAGAATAGTGTGATTAGGTGTGTCTTTAGAATCCCTTTTTCATTTCTGAGAAACCTTGTCCACACTCTTCACTTTCAACTCTAATGACTTTTGAAAGGATAGTGCTACTGCTTTGAAAGTTGGCTTTAATTATGGACAGAATGTATTAATGAGGCATACTTCATTTCAGTTTAATCTGATAATCTCTTCATTGTTGTTACTCTGGTGGTTTACTTCCTGTTTTTTGTCCCATTTATCACACAGCCAGCACGGTTTGGTAAAGATTAAGCGCTTGAATAGACACTGTACTTCAGAGCCTCTTTTCTCAGTTCACACTTTTCCTGAGTTTGTGCTTTCTTTCCAATATTTAGATCGTTAGCAGAGTCCATTTGATTTGAGTTATACATCATTTTAAAGCTTTAAGTCTGCTCTTTCAGAATATGGTCTTAACTAAAAATTCATGTCTGGTGACTTTTTGTTTGTTTTGAGGTGCAGGGTCACAAATGGAACCTATGACAAGGACAGACTTCTATAGAAGAAAATGGTTTGTACTCTCAGAGAGAACTTAACTTTCTTAGATGTTAAAATTACAAGATCAACAATTCTGTACTGATTCTCAGATTTTACTCATTTTGCATACTTTGTATCAATTATGTACTGATTTGTCACTGTACTTGAAGAAAAAAAAAATACAGAAATAAAACTAAACCAAAACATACTCAATCAAGAATTGTTTGAAACAAATGGGCATCAACTCTCCTTTCTCCAATTTTGCATCTCCAAAATTCTGATGGGGAAAATTACCAAAAAGTATCCCTTTTTAACTAATATGGTATGCATCATACATTTCATGAGGTTTTTATTTTTGCAAATTTTGTGAGATGCATGTGTTTGAAAACATGTGAAAATGCAGTGTATTACAACCTTTGATCCTGACACAAATGTGATGTGCACTCACACAGTGCTCCGTTCATTACACTGTACTCCCCAATCACAAATTTCACTACTCACGAAAAATGTGACCCGCTACAACAAAAGGATCCTAAAGTCACTGATGGCAGAGCCGAGAAATTCAAGCTTGAAGTCGCATCATCAAAATTGGTCAAAACAATCGGATTTCTGTTTCTGGCATAATTTTGTAGTCTAATGTTTTTTCTATCATCTGCCGAAATTTTGAAGCTTAACGGTCAAAGGAAAGGAAAGAAATTGCCGTTTTTCTGAGCCATGATTTTCCGACTGTCAACGTAAGAGAAACGTGTCCGAAGATTTGGATTTAGCGCCGCAGCTAGACTCCGCCCCTAGCAATGAGGGAGTGATCTTATTGGTCAGTCCGTGGCATCCTGATTACTGATTGGTCATGCGTGGACCGCTGGCGCTAAGCTTGAATGAACATCGTGGAGGTCGCTAGGAGCATGCCTTCTATTGTCAAGCGGTGAAAATCTGTCTCGCCTCCCCTTGATCATGATAGCGTCGGAAGGTAAACTTTGAAGGCGTTTTTCTCGAAACTCTGATTCCCTCAACCACTTGACATGCGCTCATAAAATCATCGATATCTCCGCAACCGAATACTTTTATGAGTTGTGCTATATATGAAATGAAAGTAGAAGAGTAAGGGAATAATGTCATGCCATCTTCAGAACATTGTCCTCCCCGACTTTCGGATCCTTTTGTTGTAGTGGGTCACAAATTAAACTCATTAAATACATTGGTGTATGCAGTACTCCTGAAAACACCTCTGAAACTGCACGCTTCACTGGTGCCCTATGAGTAGAAAGAGGGTTTGCTAATCTCTTTTTCAGTTTGCAGAATTTCTAAATGTGACCCTGCACCATGAAACCAACAAAAAGTCACCAGACATAGATTTTTAGTTGAGAGCAGATTTGAAAAGAACAGACTCTAAGCTTTAAAATGATGTATAACTCAAATGAAATGGACTCTCCTAACCAGTCTAAATACTGGAAAGACAGCACACACTCCAGAAAAGTGTGAACTGAGAAAAGTGTCTCTGAAGTACAGGGTCTATTCAGGTGTTATTTATTTATTTATTTATTTTTTTGCAAGCAGTGCTAGCTGTGCGATGAACGGGACAAAAACCAGGATGTAAACCACCTGAGCAGCAACGATGAAGGGATTATCAGATTAAACTGAAATTGAGCATGGTCAATTAACACATTCTGTCCATAATCAATGCCAACTTTCAAAGCAGTAGCATTAGCCTTTCAAAAGTTATTAGACTTGAAAGTGAAGAGTGTGCAAAGGATTTCAAGAAATGAAAAGGTGCCTCTAAAGACATACCTGATCATTCTACTCTCCCCCCAAAAAGGGTGGTAGAGAAACTGCTAAAAACACACTTTCCCATTCATGTTATGATCCCAAAACTAAAAAATAATGTAGAAGAAGGATAGCTCTTTCAGAAAATATGAAAAACATAAGATTGACTTGGTTGACCCATTCTACCTTTTTTTTGAGTCCTCATGTAAAATCAAAGGGTGCAACTTTTTGTTTGTTTTGTGATGCACAGTTGCATATTATCTAAGGTTGAATTTCCCTGTAGATATCTAAATGCCTGACTCATTTCTTGCCCTTCTTTTAATAAGGGGTGAATATAACTCATTTATTCCTAACATCACATTTAGGCCATGACTACAATCTGACTCAATGCAGCACACTTGGTCGGGAGAATCGTTATTTAACACTTCCATATTGTGAACATTTCTGCGCTAAAGATCCCATGGCACCATTTCACAGAGGCCTGCACTGCTTTCTAGGCTCCAGCATTGATTAGGTGATGAAAATTACTTTTGAGAGATCTGGGCTGAATGCCAGTCTCACTGCTGGATCCCACATATTGCTTTACGTGTACTCCTAGTGTATCAGCCACACACTGGGTCACAATGTCTTAAATGCCTAAATATCTCTAATCCCACATATTAAACTCCTAAAATCTATGAAAGTTGTCCGATATCCTTCATACACTAATATAGGTCCACACTATCACCCATGCATGGTCACCAAATATGCTAGCCTTGCTAGCCTTGGGCCAATTACTAAGAACACGCGGCCATTAATCTTGATGGCATCAACCAAAACACTAGAATGGACCATCACCAAGAAGTTGTCCACTGTCATTGGGAGGGGGGGGGGGGAAGGGGGTGGATGGGGGTGTTGCTCTCAATCCACACAACTTGCAATGCACCTATTCCCCAAAAAGCATCAGAAAATAGGATTCGCTTTTAGCCATATGTGACCCGCTACAACAAAATGATCCTAAAGTCGGGCGAGGTCGATTATTTGAAAATTGCATGATATAATCCCCTAATCTTTCTGCTTTAAATTGATATATAACACACTTTATAAAAATAATCGGCTGCGGAGATATCAATGTTTAAAAGAGAGCATGTCGAGACGTCTGGAAAATCACTGTTTCGAGAAAAGCGCCCTAAAAGTCTTCCTTTCGACGCAATCGCGATCAAGGGACACGCAAGTCAGTTTTCACCTCTGGACAATAGAAGGTAAGCCCTAGCAACCCCCGAAGAGTTAATTTAAGCACATCAGCGTCGGCGGTCTCTTCACCAACCAATCAGTGACCAGGATGTGAGAAGCGGCTGAGCATAGCGCACCCCGCCCGCACGCACCAGTCGACTGGGCAGTGTGCGAGCTTCACGCTTCGGTTAGCAGCAAGCAGCAAACTGACCAATGAGATCACTCTGGTCGTTGTTAGGGGCGGAACCTATCTGTGGCGCTCAATCCAAATTTTCGAACCAGTTTCTGCTTCGTTGAAACGCCAAAAAACATGGCTCAGAAAAACGCTATTTTTTTATCTTTCCTTTCATCATTTTGCTTCAAAATTTCGACAGATGATAGAAGACATGTTAGATTCCAATATTATATCAAAATCAGAAAATCGTAAGTTTTGACCAATTTTAATGCTCTGACTTCAAACTCGATTTTCATGGCTTCGACCGTGCGCGACTTTAGGACCTTTTTGTTGCAGCGGGTCACATATTATGGTGTCATCAATGTTTTCCCCCAAAAGCAGTGTTTGTTTTTGTTTGTTTTTGATTTTTTTTTTTTTTTTTTGTCCATCACCATCTACCACTAGGGGTGAGGAGAAAAGGCTATTATGCTTTTCAAATAAGGCTCCCATCTACATCTAGTCATCACATAGGGATAAGGGAGAAGAAATGAAAAAAAAAATATTCTGTTGCCTACTAACTATCAATAGGCAACAGGGTATCCAACCTCATACACCACATTGCCGTATTCTGAGGGCTGAAAAGGCTTTTTTTTTTTTTTCTGGGAGGAAAAATAAAATCTTGGCCTTTTCTGCAACAGCCATCAATAATAAAACATTTGGGGAAAAAATATCAATATTTTCCATTTAATCTGTATTTTTTTTTTTTTTTTTTTTTGGGGGGGGGGGGGAAACGGTTAAAAATGCTACTAAAAAATTAACAGTTGGTATCTCTGAGGCACAGGTGACCATCTTCACTTGAGTTGAAATAAACTTGAGTACTAGTTAAGAGCATGATATGACTACCAGCAAAATGCTTTCTTAACTCACAGTCCCATAAAATGCAGAGCACTGTTGAGACTCACAAATGAATTATGCCCAGACAGAATTACCAGGCTTCAACTTGTAGTTCTCTTTCAAATCAGTAAAGAGTCATTACAGGCAGGGAAGGAAAATCTTTGTCATAATCTGCCTTGATTTGATTTGAACTGATAAAATTTGAATTCCCTTGATTTGCCTTGATTTGCATCAGATTGAATTTGTTCATGAGACCACTGTTAACTCTTTATGTGCCTCCTTTGAATGCCCGACTCAGTCAAAGGCATGTTAAGTTCTCATACTCTGCTCAAACCCCACAAACCTGACTAGACTGATTGATCAATCCGCAAATGCCACGGTGCCATGGAAGTGTTTCTCGCAATCTCATTTCTGTCACATGTAGACTGCATTTTATGTGGTGATTGACTATTAAGCAGTGTTCACTAATGGACTTGTTAGAAAATTCTCAGTTTCTGTAACTGTTTTGTGTGCAAAAGTCGTGGCTCTTCAATAATGTCACTACTGACCACGAAAGAAACAAAAATCATATATCTTTCCTAAAATGTACATCAAAGCAAAGCAAGGACATTTTGTCTTCAAATTTGATCACTGCATGTCGAGGGTAACAAAAATCTCTTAACGTTTTATGGATTTGAAGAAAAAAAACCAACAAACAAACAAAACACAGAATGTTTTCCCAGGCAGCGTTGCTGTCCCAGAATAATGTAGCACACAGGGGTTTACGCCACGGCACATGAAGAGTTAAAAGTAATGATCAGAAGCCAGCAACCACCGAACTCATGGCTCCCATGGGGACTTGAACCATTGACCTTGTGATTGATGGTCTTATACACTGAAGCATGGCAGCTCCTTGCATTTGGTAATCATGTTGACAATGGTAACGATCTCACTCAGAGACTAAGCAAGCTACCGCATGCTCTCACCATTGCCATAAATATAAGAAGTGAGAGATTAGTATTTCATGACAATTCCCCAAACCGAACCCTTATACTGTGCTTAGTTTCCAGATGTAGGCAGACTAACCCAGTGAAGCCCCGAGTATACTCAGGCAGGCGTCTGTGGAATAGACTGCCGTAGCAGTTTTAGCCCGTCCTCAATGGGTTTAATTAATTTTAGCCAACCATGTGAGGTTATGAAGAGGTGAGCTACAATTTGTAACTACAATGTGGGGCGCTCTGAGAAACGGTCTCACCAAGTTCAATTCATCTCAGAGCTTATCTCATCAGCTTTCCCACTGAGCTTGCGGTTGTGTTTTCAATTTACTGTTCTGATGCCCTCCACTGAGGAGTACTGCCATTAAAGAAATGATGACGCACAGTACACTCAAGTGACTCTCGATTATTAACCGTTCGCTGTGCTTTACTGGCAAAGAGGCACATCTATTGGAGTGCCTTTTTTTGCCGATTGTCACAAACATCTCAAAACTCTACTGTCTCACCAATGAAAAGAGATTAGCTAATCCCCTTAATCCCTATTGAGTCACCATGGCTTTTCTGCTGGATTAAGACATTTTTTTATGCCTAAGTGGGCTGGATAACTTATAATTAGGTTAAAGGGTGTGTACAGGTCTGGTCGAGGTGAGGATTTAGCTTTTAACGTTTTGCGAGATATTCAGAAACCACTCTATGAGATGTCAAAGAGCATGCAATTCTAAAGGGTATCAAAAGTTTATTCAATGAAAATTGGTTTTGAAATGGCCGAGATATCCAAAAACAAGGTGAAACAAAGAGATCCTTATAAAGTTGTGGCATGTCTCCTTTTATTATCAGCACTTTTATGGATATCTCAGCCATTTGAAAACCAATTTTCATCAAATAAACGTTGAATCCTTCTTAAAATTACATATTTCATATTTCATAAGAGGCTTTTCATTATCTCACTTAGGAATGCTCAAAACATGAATCCCCACCTCAACCAGTACTGTACAGTCCCTTTAAATTTAGAGGACGTTCATTGACAAAATGTTGACGAAAAAGCATGACAAATTTTATAGTGTTTGGGCACATATAGAGGGTTATAAGCTACATGTATAACATACATTAGGTTCCTGTTAAAACAAGTCCTCTTTCATAATGGAAAAGCATTGCATTTTGTTATTGCGAACCCAGTTAATAGAAAATACAAATCCACTTCTGGAACCAAAAACAATTAACTTCATCACATTCTGGTCATAGCTATTTATTATGATCATTTGTGCTAGATGTACAGTGAACAATGCCAGTTTGAGACGGCACAGGGCCTAGAGTGTAGGTAAACAGACATACAGTGTAGCAATAAATTGTAGATGACATACTTAACCCTAAAAGGGCCGGGGGGGGGGGGGGGGGGCGGATTCCGCCCCCCTCGACGTTTCGCGCTATAATTCTGTTACGCGAGAAGGCCTCGTCGCGAGGCTTCTTGACTTTGTTTGTTCAAGTCTCGCGCAACTTTTGAGACCAAATTTGCGACGTCCGCGCGTACTTTTGCGAAGCCACGCCCATTTTTGTAACGGAATGTCGCACCAAAACGGGCACAATTTTGTGATTTTGTGTACATTTCCTATTAGTCCAGTCAAAATACGACAAAAAGTGGGTTAACCCACAACTAATTGCAACAGAAACGATTCCACTTGCATATGAACCGGAGGAGCTATTAAAATAACATATTAAAAGTTCCCTAAAATTCGAGTGGTGGATCAGTGTCTAATTTGCATAAATTCAAAATGGCCGCCATACAACCTATTTATGCCTATATCTCGGGACATATAACCCACAGAAAGTAAATTCCGGTGTCTAAACCTATGTTTTATAGGTCAAGGAATACAAATATGTTATCTTTATCAACTTTCAAGCATCCCTTTATATAGTTTTTGCATATATTTGCATACAATTACATACAAAATGGCCGCCATATTGCCTGTACAAGCAGGTATCTTATTAATGTAGTACACTCAGGAATAAGTCGCTATATATCTGGACATAAAACCCGCAGAAAATAGATTCTTATGTCTAAACCTTTGTTTTTTATGTCAAGTAATACAATTATCATATAAGCAGTAACTTTCAAGCTTCCCTTTATACATTTTCTGTATATATTTGCATTTAATTAAATGCAAAAAAAGCCGCCACAATGCCTCTACAGGCTTATATCTCCATTTGTAAAAGGTACCCAGTGTTGGTGTCTGTGGTCTTCATTTTACTGCTGAGAATCACTGATGAAGAATACCTTCCACTCAGGAATAATTACCTATATTTCACTAAAAATTTGCGTATATTCATACATAAATCTATTCAAATTAATAGTAGCTTATATCCATAAGCTACTCTACAAAAGTTTCATGGGTTTAGACATTAGATGACGATCTTGTCATATCAGGGTACCATGTCACTCACTCACTTTTTGAATAAAAGACCCAGGGGTCCAGCCCTCATCCGAGCATCTCAAGTTTCCCTTCCTTTCATGTTTACAGACTATTACTTGGGAGAAAAGGAAATTGGAAGACGTTGGGAAACTGTATGGCCATATCTGGAAGCCTTTAGGGACCTCCAGGGCCCAGGGAGGCATGATGTCCATATATGCATGACACTAGCGATAAATGCACTTACAGTACTAAGTTTGTTGTAAATTTGACCATGTGTTTTCAAAAGGAGGATCAAAAATCAAAAGTGGCCTCCAATAATTTGGTCCCAGCCCAAAGGTGGCCGCACCTAGATCAGATTTGAGGTGCCTTTGGGCATTCTGTGACCGGGGGATGGTTCCCATTTTATATACCAATATTCTACCAGCCAAGTTTGATAACAAATTGAACAATTCTCTCTTTTTTTTTTTGAAGATGAAAGAGTGAAAATTGGTACCTATTTGGCACTAGCCCCAAGGAGGTCACCCCTGCATCTGCCATTATAATCTTGAAAGTATGCTAATGCACTCACTGATGTATTGACTCGATGCTCTTCTGGTTTTATAAAAGCAGCAACTCTAGATACAGATGGGGACATTAGTGCCCACACGTAAAAGAAAAATATATATATATATGATGACGAAGTAGACTGGTGATGCATTTCAGTCCAACAGTGCTAGTTATTCAGACCAAATTTTCGACGAATATATTTGTCTTCCTGAAGGTCGACAATGGCAATTCTGAAGAAAGACGAATGTATTTGTCGAAAATTTGGTGTGACTAAATAGCACTGCTGGACTGAAATGCATTACCACCCTACTTCGTCATATTTTCTGTACTGGTACCATATAATGTGTAAAATTTTGAAAAGAAGGAAGATAAAACTGCGAAACTATGCAGTCTCCAAGATATTCATCTTTGTACTTTTTACCTAGCTCTGTTATAACTGGTTCTACTTATGTGTGTGTGTGTGCGTGTGTGTGTGTGTGTGTGTGTGTGTGTGTGTGTGTGTGAGTGTGTGTGTGTGTGTGTGTGAGGGTTTTTTTAATGATAAATTCCTTAATTTGGGGGTTCTGGGACCTTTTGGATATGGCGTCTATTTGAACAACTTGATAATCTGTCATCCTTGGGATGCTACATGCCTAGTTTGTTGAAGATCGGTCATTACATGGGGTCTTAAAAGAGAATCTGAAAATGGTTTTTGAAAATGCATGCATGACTGTCGACGGACGCCATAAGATAAATGATGGCTATTTGCAATATTAGCTTGAACCTTTTTTGCTGTCTTGAACCTTTGGCTAAGATGAATTTAAAATCTAATGAATCAAAGTCATTGGATTTCAAGAAAACTTTCTTCCGTTTCAAGTACATCATTTTCATTTTCTGTCTTGCTATAATACAGATACTTAAGGTATGTAATGTGATCTCTGAAAATATAGATCAATGATAAAAGTGTAAAACATGAAAACTCGCTTACACTCAAAGTGTTCTATACCACAAACTCTAGACTAGGATAGTGTGAAATTGCAGTCGATTAATGTAAAGCAAACAGGATCCCGGCTTCATTTCATACTGACGAAAAGAAGAGTGGTAAGTCTCACATTTGTTGTAAACTGTGTTGATGTCTTTCGAGAATGTTATTCATTCCTAGTCACCAATTAGAACAGCATCATCTGACTCCTCAGATATTTTAGAAATACAACATTACAAGTGTCTGATCTATAATGGCCCGCATCTGCCACTGATATGGGTTGTGTGCAGTCAAATCTGTTTGCCCTGCAACTATACACTACCAGTTTGCTAACAGCCTGATGTAACAGATACAACACGAAAAATGGTAAAAGTAACATTTATCAGAATTTATAAGCGTTTTATGAGCTTGAAGCCAATGAGAAGGATGCTGTTTGTATTGATCGACTGATGAATCCAGAGTACTAGGAATAGAAATGTTAAGGCATTTCCTTTTTCTTTTCTTTCTTTCTTTTTTTGTATCTGGCTTTTTTTCTGTAAGTCATTGGGTGAAACCACGCAAAAATATGACAAAATCCACTTCCATACAAATTATCACGGTCATATGTTGCTCATTGATAAACATGCCTTTGCCAAAAGTTTTGCAACAAAAGACACAAGTATCGACTAAACATGGCTACAAATCATCGCAGGTAAGGAAAAAGATGTTTGAAAAAAAAATCTGCTGAATGATTTAAGACCAATTTTGGTGTACCGTAAGCACACTTTGAAAGCTATATGAGATAATATGACAAGAACATCATCTAAACAAATGTCTAAACTCATGAAACTTTTGTAGAGTAGCTTATGGATAATCATGATCTTGATGACTTCCCCCCCCCCCCCTTTGGCCTAAAAAAAAAGTATTGCAACATAGACACAAGTATAAGCAGTAAACATGAGGGTAAAATTACACGATATAATACATTAAATATCATGCAATCATAAAAATCTTTTTAACGATTTCTACCACATAATTTGAGACTTTACTGTTGTGTACCTATTGAGCACACTTTGGAAGCTAAGTTGAGATTATAGTTAAGTAAAGATATGTTCTATTTGATGCTACTTACAGTTGTTTTCTGTTCTGAGGCTTTATCTCAAGAAAATGTGAGTTTAATGTAGTACAATACTTTTAATCAATGCAAGAATATAAAACTGGGTGTAAGGATAATCGTTAAGGTCGTGAATGGAATTCTAACAATTTTTGCCCTTGAAATATTGGATGCATTAATTGCAGTACAATTAACGTTCTGTAGCTCGTATTCGTGTATCAGAAATTATATTCACGATAAA
This sequence comes from Diadema setosum, assembly GCF_964275005.1. NCBI lineage: Eukaryota > Metazoa > Echinodermata > Echinoidea > Diadematoida > Diadematidae > Diadema > Diadema setosum. Next base: position 4,819,491 of record NC_092696.1, on the reverse strand, counting down.
AATTTGAATAGATTTATGCTTAAACATAGCTATGCAAATTTTTAGTGAGATATAGGTAATTATTCCTGAGTGGAACGTATTCTACATCAGTGATTCTCAGCAGTAAAATTAAGACCACAGACACCATCACTGGGTACCTTTTACAGGTAGAGATATAAGCCTGTGAAGTTATAATGGCGGCCAATTTGCATTTAATTAAATGCAAATATATGCAGAAAATGTATAAATGGAAGCTTGAAAGTTACTGCTTGTATCATAATTGTATTTCCTGACCTAAAAACCATAGGTTTAGACACCAGAATCTATTTTCTACAGGTTTTTGCCCAGATATATAGCGACTTAATTACGAAGATACGGGCTTGCACAGGCAATATGGCGGCCATTTTGTATGTAATTATATGCAAATATATGCAAAAACTATATAAAGGGATGCTTGAAAGTTGATAAAGATAACATATTTGTATTCCTTGACCTAAAAAACATAGGTTTAGACACCGGAATTTACTTTCTGTGGGTTATATATCCCGAGATATAGGCATAAATAGGTTGTATGGCGGCCATTTTGAATTTATGCAAATTAGACACTGATCCACCACTCGAATTTTAGGGAACTTTTAATATATTATTTTAATAGCTCTTCCGGGTCAAATGCAAGTGGAATCGTTTCTGTTGCAATTAGTTGTGGGTCATTTCATATTTTGACTGGACTATATGGAAAACAGTGCTCTGTCGTGAAAGTCATAAAAACCTGATTATTTTTACAATTAATCACTTTCATTGATTAGTTTTGTGCAAATTATGGTAGAAAAGTGGTCAGTGACAATTTCCAATGAAAAAACAAAGAAAAAACAAAAGTTGAAAAACAAAGAAATACATAAGAAATTCTGAAAACAATAAAATACATAAGAATTGAAATGAAGTTTGGAAGTTTTTGTGATGTACAATTGTTGAATATGCTGCAACAGATTTACAGACCAAAAATTAGACTCTCAATGCTTTTAATTAGGCTAAAATATGATCTTGAGCTTAATTTGCATAATTAATTAATTAAAATTAGAAATTTATTGTTTCAAAAAATCTTATGACACAATCTTGCAGATTATGACGCAGGTCTCACGCATGCAAAATTTCATCGCGATCGCGCCACCGATGGCCGAGATCTCGGGGGGGGGGGGGGGGGGCGGAATCCATCCCCCCCCGGCCAGAGCATAGCCAAAAAAGCCCGGCCCCTTTAGGGTTAAAGGAAACCAAAGCCCATATACAAGAGTGGATTGAGTGAAAGCTTGTTTGTTTCATTTTCCATCTGAGAAGTTGGGGTGAGGTGGGACCACTTCATCGTCTTAAACACCCTCTTCTTTGCAGTGAATGAATGAAGCAGGATCTTTTATGTGCATGAGTTGTGACTCTCTCACACACGGGACCTCCATTTTATGTCATATCCGAGGGACAGAGTGCTTGCCTTTTGCTAGGGGGGACAGTATGATTACAAACAACACTGCTCAGTGGGACTCCGGGATCGGATCGGGTCCATTAGATCGTGAGGAAGAAGCGCTACCAACTCAGCTGACATTCATGCAGGAATTGATTTTAATTGATTCGAATTATCAAATTCTAACATCTAGCAATTGTGATTGGAAATTAAAGATGTACCCTTCATTGTTTTGCAACTTTGTTTGTATTCCAAAATAAAAGTCTCCGTGTTCTGAAAGGAAATACATTTCAAATTTAATAGTAGAAAACAACACATACTCCCAAACAGTCATATCCTCAGACACAATGTACAATGCAAATGACATGATACAAAAACGTATGATGATGAGGAGCATGGTCCGGAAAACCTTTCATGAGCACCCAGGGAATCGATGTCGAGTTCACGAACGACACTCACATTCCTTGGACATTCCGACCGCCAGGCATTTCCTGAAACGACAGTGCTGGCACCGATTGCGGTTCACCCTTTCGATCGGACAATTTCCGGTGAAGTGGCATTTGTATTCCATCTTCTTTTGAATACTCCTCCTGAAGAAACCCTGGAAGTAAGGGGAAAAGTAAGAGTGTATTAAAAGAACATGGTGGAAGATATGTAAGATATGGAATTCCTAGGAGAAAGATGTATTCTTTTCTTTCTTTTTTAGGGGGTAGAAATCATCTAAGTCTTTTATACTGAGATTGAATTCCACAAATATCAAGTTGAAACCTACGTACAGCCACAAGGGAAATTTAGATATACGTAAGGTATGCGATACGAGGGAAGGAAAAAAACAACAACAACCAAACAACAAACCTTGCACCACAGGAGTTCTCAAGTGGCAGTGAAACTAAATAGTATTCAATCTTGAGAGTGAAAAAAAATTAAAGATACTTTTGGGACATCCCTATTATTGTTCCTCTACAATCAGGCAGGCTTCACACACCCTTGATAGATTGTATCATATACAACTTTATTTTATGTTTCTATCTCTTCATTCATATCTATTGCATTTAATTATTAATTCATTATTTCTGTTTGGCAAAAAACAATGTCTCTTGAGTGTAAAGATTCATGTGCAGCTTCCTACATTACACCTTTACCAAGAAATGTAAGTTTTGCTGAAAGGTGCAACATTGCACTGCAAGACTGAATATCTAATAAGCTCTGCAAAACTTTGCAGTGCAATATATATTCAAGAGAGTCAAGTTTTGGGGTGCACTGAATCTTTTGCAATTCAGATTCTAACAATTCACTGATTGAAACTGAACTTTGCTCTCTTCACAGTCTAACAAAAATCTCAACAACAACAAAACAGTACAATATTTTGCAGCTGGCTTTAACCCTATTTTAACTGGGCTATTTGAGACCAAGTTTTTACTGGGGGCAATTAGACCCCCCCCCCCCCCCTTCAGATCTTGGCAGCCGATCGCGCAATCGCTGCAAAATTTTGCCTGAAGATAGAGCCGGATGTCAACTACAAGATTACATGGTCATACAATGGAAAAATATTGCCTTTCTATTCTTAATATATTAATTATGCAAATTTATGCATACAATCATATTTTTACCTGCACTGTATAACTCCATTAAAAAGACTGAAGGATTGCTAAATTTTTGTGTCAGAGTTCCTCACGACACATCAAAAAATAGGGTTAAGTCAGCGATCACAAAAAGCACACCATGAAAAAGTCATGTGCCATGTACACATGTGTGGTTCTGTAATGTTTCAGCCAATCAATTTATGGCTTCACAGCTTCTGTGATTTACAGACCAATGGTGGCACCTGCTGGTGTGCTTTCTTCCCAAACTGGTGCAGATACAAACCGTCAATACACACAAATTTCCGAAGCCATGTAATCCCATAAGCATCACCCTGGCTTTTCTGTTGGATTGACACATTGTTGGGCCCAAGTGTGCTGGTTAAATCACAGCACATTAACGTCTAGGGGGATATTAGGTGAATACTTCTGAAAAAAAAAAAACTTGTCCAAGTTTTAGCCAAGTGCCTGACCATACATTGTAAAAAGATCTGCATAATGAACACCTTAAAAACCTAACTCGTCACGGCAAATCATGGACCCTATGCAAGTACCTTGTATCTTAACCCATCATAAACAAGTGCCAAAAAGTAATGCCATATCTTCAGAAGATGTGTACAGGTGGTTTAACTTAACTTTTGGTGATTACAACTTTTGGTTGCCTCATCGAACCATAATGCAAGCGCATGAGTAGAGGCTGCCGCGGCTGCCTGGCTGGTCAGTGGCCCGGCACAGTAGCACCAACCTACAGTTGTAGCTGCGTACGTGGACATTTGCGTGCACTTGCGTGTTTTGAGAGTATCGTAGTACACTGATCGTACAGAAAATTATCAAACTACGCAATCGAATGCAGTCAATAAGGCCAGAAGACTACTCTTAGATCAAGGCGCATGTAATTTTTGTAATGTTTATCTTGAACATTTTTGGTAGAATAGTGTGATTAGGTGTGTCTTTAGAATCCCTTTTTCATTTCTGAAAAACCTTGTCCACACTCTTCACTTTCAACTCTAATAACTTCTGAAAGGATACGGCTACTGCTTTGAAAGTTGGCATCAATTATGGACAGAATGTGTTAAGGAGGCATGCTTAATTTCAGTTTAATCTGATAATCCCTTCATTGTTGTTACTCTTGTGGTTTTACTTCCTGTTTTTTGTCCCATTCATCGCACAGCCAGCACGGTTTGGTAAAGATTAAGCGCTTGAATAGACACTGTACTTCAGAGCCTCTTTTCTCAGTTCACACTTTTCCTGAGTTTGTGCTTTCTTTCCAATATTTAGATAGGTTAGGAGAGTCCATTTGATTTGAGCTATACATCATTTTAAAGCTTGAAGTCTGCTCTTTTTGAATATGGTCTTAACTAAAAATTCATGTCTGGCGACTTTTTGTTTGTTTTGAGGTGCAGGGTCACATATATACTACATATACCATGCACCCAATAATCCCTGGATGTATGGCTGACCGTACTGGATGCTCAAATCAAGAAATGGATTTCTGGAAAAAACAACAACACCATTCTATAGAACAGATGATGCACATGCCATTTTGCACATCAGTAGTAAAAGTGGGCATGCAGTAACTATGGAATCTTGTCTAAACCCACTTGGCTACGCCTTGTGGTTAAACTTTCCAGTTGCCTTATGCTTACAATTCTTACAGATGCACTCAAACCTGCGCATCATTTATATACTGATTTAATACTTAAAGGGGAAAATGGGCTGCTGTTGCTAGATCCCTGAGCAAAAATAACTCAGTCATCTAAATATTTAATGTACAAATCAATAGAAGAGTTGTGAGGCAATAGCATCTCTGCTATCACTATCACTAGTTTGTGAACAGATAATCTTCTGGTGAAAACACATGAAACTTCACAGCACACATAATTCCACAGTATTTTTATTTGATATTTTATTCTAAGGTAATTTCCAGCACTGTTCTTATGTACTATAAAATGAGGAATGTTCCCGTGCATATTAATTTCGCGAATTTCGCGAGCGGCAACATTGATTCGCAAAATTAAAATGCATGCGAACGTTTTTTGCCTACACAACATGCATCTAACTGGATGCCAGTGGCAATTCATGAAAATTTCATGCGAGAGAAAGGCCATCGGCTCCAATTCGCGAAAGTTTCATGCCGCGAATATACTGTCAAGGGCGGATCCAGGAATTCTGTAAAGGGGGGACGCAAGTAATATTTATGGTGCCACTTCCGGGTTTCATTTCATTTTTTTCTTTTTATTTCTTTTGTTTTTAACGAAAAACAAAGGGGGGCGTGTGCCGGTTGCACCCCCGTCTGGATCCGCCACTAATTGTGTTTAACAGTAGTTTTCAGCCATTCAACTATAAAGTCAACTTGGATTTGGTGTTGACAAGGGCATTAAACTCTTTGTTTTGTTCACTAATTGACATGCCTGCTATAAAGCATTCTTCGCCAATTAGCATTGATGTGTAGGGACTACTCTCAATTTGATAGAGATGAACTGATCCCTATAATCTCTTGTATCACCATGGCCTTCCTATTGGACTGAGGCACATTGCTACACTTACAGTGTGCTTGCTATAAAACTTTACATCAAGGTTTATATATTTGAAGGGATGTACAAGAGCATCATGTTGGACCCCACTTCTTTCATTGCATTAATGTGTTCCACCATCAGTTGGCAAAGGGTTAAGGTTATAAAGCTCTTATTATTGGCAGCTGCTGTTCTGTATGGTAATTCTAACTGTAACCATGAATACTGTAATTACAATATGTCACAGATGTAAAATTGTTGAAATTGTAGATTCGTAGCAATAGTAACTTATATTGTATATGTACAGTGCATATCATGTTTGATTGAATTGCTAAAAGAATGGCAAATGATGCCATAAAGAGAATACATGTATACAAATGAAGTCAAATATAGTAAATATAGTATTTTTGAAGACATAGATAAGTACCTTACACCCTTCACAAGCCATGACGCCGTAGTGGAATCCTGAAGACTTGTCCCCACACACCTTACAGGGCAGGCATAAGTTGTCCAGCACCTTCTCAGAGCTCTCCTGCTCTTCCTGGGAGCCACTGGGATTGGTGAAGCTGTCGATGCACCCCTCATCTGGATCAAAAGTACAAAGTCACACCTGATTATTAAACCCCTTCTGTGACAGAGACTTTAACCCTTTATGTGCCACGTTCGCATGTCCGACTCAGTCGACGGTGTGCCAAATTAGCATATTCTGCTCAAACCCACAAACCTGCCCAAACCGATCGATAAATACATACCTGCCAACATTTCAAGATGAAATATCTTACTCGTGGATTGCAAAAATCTTATTTTATATGCAAACTGAAGTTAAAAATCTTACTTTCGGTCAAATCTTCAGAAAATACACATGAAAGGTATATCTAAATATTTTTTTAAAATCTGATTTCTCTGACAGAAAATCTGATTTTGCTATTTTTAACGTAAAAAATCTTACTGAATCTGATAAAATCTTACTAGTTGGCAAGTATGTAAATAGCTAAATCCTGCAGTACAATGAAAGCTTTTCTCGTGCTTCTGTTCGTCTCACATGCTGTAGCTTGCATTTTATGTGGGTGTTACGATTGACTATCAAGAAGTGTTCCCCAATAGATTTGCAAGTAAATTCTAAGTTTCTGTCACTGTTTTGTGTGCAAAAGTCGTGCCTTTACAGTAATGTATCTACTGGGCATTTGAAAGGAAAACAATCATAGATTTGTCATTATACAATTTTAATCAAAGCAAAGCTTGGCATTTCCTCACAATTTTCCTCATTACATGTCCAGCTTAACAGAAATCTACAGAATTTACCTTGTAGATTTGAAAAACGTAATGTTTTCTCAAAGCATGACTACGTTGATGTCTCAGAACAAAGTGGCACACAGGGGGTTTCCAACATGGCACGTAAAGAGTTAAAAAGCATTTGCAACACTACCAATGGGTTTTCTGCAAAATATAACTAAGATGTTATATTTTAAAGGGTGTGTACAGTTCTGGTCGAGGTGAGGACTTAGCTTATAACGTTTTGCGAGATATTCAGAAACCACTCTATGAGATGTCAAAGAGCATGCAGTTCAAAGGGGTATCAAAAGTTTATTCGATGAAAATCGGTTTTGAAATGGCCGAGATATGCAAAAACAAGGTGAAACAAAGAGATCCTAATAAAGTTGTGGCATGTCGCCTTTTATTATTAACACTTTTTTGGATATCTCAGCCATTTGAAAACCAATTTTCATCAAATAAGCGTTGAATCCTTCTTAAGATTACATGCTCTTTCATATTTCATAAGAGGCTTTTCATTATCTCACTTAGGAATGTTCAAAACATGAATCCCCACCTCAACCAGTACTGTACAGTCCCTTTAAGACCCTGAAATGGTATTCAGACAGTCTAATCATATTGGAAGTTATCAATGCAAATTTTTTTTTTTTCATTTATCATTTATTTATTTATTTCATTTTTTAATTTGTACCTTTTTTTTGGGGGGGGGGGAACATACTGTACACGAGTTTCGGTGCCAATAAGCACTCAAAGAACATGAAATTAAGTAAACAACAACAACATCAACAAATGCGTTTGATAGACTACTAATTCAAATAGATTTGCACACATACACTTCTCCCAAGGACTGAAGGAAGATTTTGCTACAGAAAGTATGATGTTTTCACCCTCAAATTGGCACCTTTGATTTTGATTAAATATCTTTATATTCAAGAAACACTACACTGAATTGGTTTAAAGCCATCCAAATAAATGTGTATGAAATCAGAAAGAAATTTGTAAATATTGCAAATATGTGAGAAAAGGGATTGTTGTATGTTTCTATTGGTATTGCAAATGTTAAAAACAAGAGAAAATTCAGCACTTAAAAGGCTTTTGAAAAAATCTGCAAGTGAAATGACTTTCCATGAACAACAAAGGGCTTGAGTAGGGCTCAAAGGGCTCACTAATGATAAAGATACCATATATTAAAGCTAGCAGCTCTCTATTAGGTAAGAGACATAAAGAAGCTACTGTGGGCTCATCCCATTGACATATAACTCAGGAGAATCTTTTCCTGTTGTCACATAATAGAAATTAAGCAAACAACAACAACAACAAATGGCAAACATTTGTGACCCGCTACAACAAAAGGATCCTAAAGTCGCTGACGGGTGAGCTGAGAAAATCGAGTTTGAAGTCAGATCACCAAAATCTGTCAAAACGTTCGGATTTCTGTTTTTAACATAATTTTGTAGTCTAATGTATATTCTATCATCTGCCGAAATTTCGAAGGTAAATGATCAAAGGAAAGGCCTGAAAATAGCATTTTTTCTAGGCCATGCTTGGCTCACCCGTCAGCGACTTTAGGATCCTTTTGTTGTAGCAGGTCACATTTTGTCATTACTGCTATTAGTAGACATTGTTCTTTCATTATTTACCATATTAATCCACACATATAATTATTACTCTAGATACTATACTTTATGACTTGTATTTTTTTTTAACAAATTGTTATACAATATAATTTGTCAAACATTTACTTTGAGTTATGTGTTACTTTCTGTTGGATGGAAATACAAATTGTGAAATATCATTGAATTGACTTGAAACATGTCAGATACAGGAACATGACACGAACAATAGCCTTCAATTAAAGGTGCATGGTCTCGGTGTTTTAGTCAAATGCGTATGCGGACGCACGGCACAAGTTTCCTATAGAGACCTACGCTATCGACTCCTCTCTAGCGCTTACGCTTTTGCCCACTTTCCCGAGTCCGAAGAAGTCCGATTCAGTGTAGTCAGTGGTCCGATCACAGTTCGGCTCATGAAACGGCTGAGGGGGATGACAGCTTTAGCAAACTTCTTTTGTGATGTCACAATAACAAGCACATATGCACGCACCCTGGCATTACTACAGACTACGCGATGCGCAAAGAAGACAACAAAGGCAACGTTACTTAATAGCAACACCTACGCACTTTACTGTTGATGACAGCTCAACTTCGGTAATCTTTGTATCAATGCTAACGGTGATCGGCAGTATCATCAACAGCGCCATCTACACTACCGGGACTATGCCCCTTTAATACAAACACATACAGAAATACAGACAGACACTTAAACACGAAGACATGTAATACACAAACACACATGGTCTGTCTCTGCATAAGGTATCTTTTCATGAGCTCGGAATATATTAACTCTTTATGTGCCACGTTCGCACGTCCGACTCAGTCGACGGCGTGCCAACTTCGCATATTCTGCTCAACACACAAAGCCGCTTTAATATTGAAAGCCGATCGATAAATCGCTAATTCCGGGTACAATGAAAGCGTTTCTCGCGCTTTTGTTCCTCTCACATACGGCTTGCATTCTATGTTGTGATTTACTATCAAGCGGTGTTCACAACTAGATTTGGGTGTACATTCTAAGTTTCTCTTAGGGTTTTATGTGCAGAAGTCATGCCTTTACAGTAATGTAGCAACTGATCATTAAAAAGAAAAATTGAAAATAGATTTGTCATACAATTTATATCGAAGCAAAGTTTGGCATTCCTCTTTAACTTTGCTCACTATTGTGTCCACCTTAACAGAAATTTGTAGAAGTTATAGCAATTGGAAAAACTGAATTCTTTATCAATGCATGACTACCTTCGTGTCTCAAAATAACGTGGCACACAGGGGGTTTCCACCATGGCACATAAAGAGTTAAGTGGATGTGCCTAGTCCCTTCTATGCAGACACAGAGAGAATACATAATTTGCTAACCAGCATATTTCACATCCACAGATACTATAAAAGTCATTTGAAATTCTTTTTGTCATAATATCTGATTATGATTACCTTTTCTGTTTTCCTTTAGTGGGACCAGTATAACTTAGGCAAAGCATCATTTCATTTGGGTTTACTGTGCAATGTTTTTATCCATTGCAACAAATGCTGTATTTAAGCTATATATTTAGCGAGTCTAAATTTCACAAATCGGGACTTTCCGTCGATTTCGCAAGTGATCAAAGTGGCGATTGTGGAGTACTGTGCGTGCTAAATGGAGAAATTTATATGTGTGCGACGCACTCATATTGGGATCAGAGTCATTATTTTTGTGTGTCTTTAATTTTGCCAATAGCACCTGACTCACGAAATTCGCGAAAATAAAAACCCCGTAAAATATTCTGCATTTTAATGTAAACCTCCACTGAGCTTTGCTTTATACAGTCAGACTTGTCTATAGTGACCACTCAAGGGAGACAAAAAAGTGGCTGTTTAGACAGGGGGCCACTATAGACAATTTTTTAACACGCTTTTTCTCTCAGAAGGAATTGTTTTTAGTGGTTGTATATGGCAGGTGGCCACTATAGACAGGTGGTCACTATCAAAGACAGGTTTAACCAAGGAGCTTCATTGAAGCTCCTTGGTTTGACTGTACTGAACCTATAGCATGGTGGATTGCTTTCTATACCAAATGGCACAGACGTCCTGTTAGCTTCAGGCACATACATGTAACTGTTACACTTGAACAGGCCCAATCTACAAAACCACATCAAGTCTGGATAGGTTACTAGGTTGCCGACAGAGAAAACTTGACAAATTAAGCTATAGTCAGTGCCTGGGAAAACAACAACAAAAACAACATCAAAAAGGTTATTAAAGGCACTTTTTGACATCATGGAGCTCAATTTCAGACTCTGTCAAACTTCTTTGCTCACTGTATGATGGTTTTCAAAAGCATGAAAAATATCTTCTGCTTAATTACAATCACAGGTTTGTCATACTATAAAGGAAAGTAACTCTTTTCTACCTACCGTCAAAATTTTGCGACATTGACATTGAGATATAAGCAGTTTTTCTGGACCATATTTTTTGGACAAGCACTACTATCACTGTGATTTTCACTGATGCTTCTGCACAGCACGCCTGACTTACACTTACTTTTAATATTTTTACCCTTTTTAATAAAATTGCACCTTCTGACTCTCTCTTATTTCACTCACTTTCTGAATTGGTTAGGATGGTCAAATTTTTAACAAGACATACACTATTTTAGAGCTTTTGAACGATGCTGAAAAATAAAAAATCATTTTGCCTCCTTTTTATGGGTTTTGACCTTGGTAGTCACATATGACGGTAACTGTTAGATGCAGCTCTTTTATAAATCTAGTTAACAACTGCTGGACAAAGTTTTAGCCTAGGCCTATGTCGTAAAACACAAGATTTAATAGGCCTACAATTTTCAGACAGTTACATATAAACAAAGTGGTAATTTGGGTGAATTTTATTACTCTTTTTAGAATAGAGGTCAAATTATTTCCATGATTATGAAGGTCACCAACTGTCATATGGCTGTCATTTCTATTTGAATGAAGTGAATGGCAATTACAGAGAGTGCCAACTATACAGTGATGAATGACTCTTATGTTCAAGAAGCATTACAGGCAGTCTTGAAAAGGAATGACCGGTCAGATATGGTCAATTCAGGCTATCAAGTTGATTAAAAGTCTAATGTTGACAGGACGTCAGTGAATTGTTGTCAGCAACAAGGTTGTGGCTGACGGGTTGTCTATAACAGATTGTCAGTGATGGGTCGTAGGTGACAACTTACTGGTGACAGGATGTGGGTGACAGGTTGTCTGCGACAGGTTGTCGGTGGCAGGTTGTCAGTGGCAGGTTGTTTGTGACGGGTTGTCGGTGGCAGGTTGTGGGTGACAGGTTGTGGGCGACAGGTTGTGGGTGACAGGTTGTGGGTGACAGGTTGTTTGTGACAGGTTGTCGGTGGCAGGTTGTGAGTGACAGGTTGTCGGTGACAAGTTGTCGGTGGAAGGAAGTCGGTGGCAGGTTGTCAATGGCAGGTTGTTGGAAACAGGTTGTTTGTGTCAGGTTGTTGGCACCAGGTTTTCGCTAACAATATATTGGTGACAGGGTGTCAGTGAAAGGTTGTCAACTATGGGTTGTCGGTGACCATGTTGTTGACAGGTTATCTTTCAACTTACCTGGGACCATGAGGCTGTCAACATCTGGAATGTCTTCCAAGGAGTACAGCGGTGAGGGTAAGTCGTCTGGTAGCACCAGCGTGACAGATGCATCCATCATTTGACTGTCTTCTGAACCTGCCACAAGAGGGCACTGTTCACTCATCTTCTGACTTTAAACGCTGACCTGTCTCGACTGCGGAAAAACATAAAAACATCAGACACACAAACATACACACATATACATGACACACATATAAACAAAGAGAAGCCTTTGTATTGAAAGAAATACCACATTTTCTACAAATTTTCAAGAAATAAGAATGTCAGTCAAGATGTAATTACCCATCCAGACATACATGTAGACTACTAATCTATGTATGACCAGAAGATAAGATACTCATCTTGATGATTGGCGATCTTTAGAATGGCAGTCATACCATTTACACTTTCTAATCGCAGAATCACTAGACCAGTCTAGCTGGGTTCCAAAGTCCTGACACTGCAATCAAACACATAACTCTCAATACCCATGCATGCAAAAATTTGAATTATGAATATTTGCTACACACGACCATCATAATCAGAAAGCACATGCTGTGCCACGCTGCTGAAAAAAAAACAAAACAATGGATCAAGTGCAATTTGGTTGACTCCCTAAATGTGTTAGAGTGGTCCTCACCTGCTCATGAATGATAATACGTAATTAAAAAATACTAATGCTCCAGCAACATGTGATGAGACCATAACTGACAAAATATGATTTGATCTACGAGACTAAAAAAGAAAACAAAACCCAATGATTCGTGTTTGACATCGGATACACAGAAACAGCTCAACTGGCATGATACATATGTCTTTCCTAAACATGTTGAAGAACAGGTTTATTTGTGCATCAGAGAACTCAAGGCTATTAAAGGGGATGGCTAGTAACTGATCAGTGGGAATCAGTGGGAATGCTGGAGGATGATTGTTCCAATCCTTGTGGGATTCATTTAAGAGTACATTATATATCTATTGTTGTGTGAAAATTATTTGCTTCAGAATGGTCTCATATTCAAGTAATGTGCAGTTTAATGTTTCCAGGTTAGCATGCCTGGTCAGTGACGGGGCATTAATCTGCACATTATTGGAATATGACACCGTTCTGAAGCAAATAATTTTCACACAACAGTTGATATATAATGTACTCTTAAATGAATACCATTCCAAGGATTGGAACAATCATCCCTCAGCATTCCCACTGATTCCCATTGATCTGTTACTAGCCATCCCCTTTAATCAGACGATATCACATGGAGGGCCATGAGACCATTTACACTGTACATAACAAACTGCATCCAGCTCAAGGCAGGGGGCAAAGATTAATCTCTAATGTAAAGCTTGAGTCATATATTTGTGTTCATTGTCTGCAGGCACTGAAAGCTTCAATTTTACATATCTTCAAAATGATCAAAGTCTGCAACTTTGATCATTTGTATTCTGACGTTTATAAAACAATATATACTGATTTCTACACTTTTGGCTTCAGAGTACAAGTGGTTCATTCAGAGGGCAAGATTCAGGGTGGTTCTTACAAGCATGCATGCTTTGGGCAATTTTGACAATCTCATCATGACCACTGGGTTGGATCACAGACTTAGAAAGGGTTGGTCAATTAATGTTGGCAAAAACCTATAAATCTATAATAAAAAGCATCGGTAGGTCCATTCACAAGTGCTCAGTCAAAAAGTGTGATTTGACTCACAATTAAAATCATGTACAGAAGGAGGTTACAGAATCTGCAAAGAGGTGCAGCACAGCAAGATACATAATCTGAGTAGAGCATGAGTGAGTATAACTAACAAAAATAAAAAGTGCTGGTAAGAGACCATCACACTTTTACAAACTGCTCACTATGGAGGAGTCTTCTCCCACAGGAGTTTTTGACAGAACGTACACGTGTATGTGTAATGATTTCACATAGTAACCTCCAAGGAAGTTCTCCAGAATGTGAGAATAATCAGCATGTTTGTTTGTTGTTGTTGTTGTTTTTTTTTTTTTTGCTAACATGAAAGCTCTTGATTCCAATCTAGATTGAACATCACTCTGATGCTTGAAGATCACGAAACAAACTGTGATGTAAATGCACCATGCTGTGACCCAACATTGTGCCTTATTACGAATCATTGTGGGTACATCCACACATGTGGTATCTATTCCTGTTTTATCTATAGTTTTTATTTATTATCTATCTATTTATTTATCTATTCACTTATTTTGAGCATGGAGGGAGCTATGATTCTGAAGTAAAAGTAAACTACTATTAACCTGCCGGGAGAAACCTTTGCCAACGATTCACTTCAAGATCCTGTTGCACAAATGTAGCGATCAAATATTATACAGTCAGAAAATAAACCTAGAAGTCTTTGAATACTCAGTGTTGATTGGCTGATACTTGACTTACGTTTGATTTTTTTCATTTAATTGCATACATGTATATTTTAAGCCACAAGGCCCTGCACACAAATACAGAAGAAGGTCCCACTGTAAAAGTTGACACTTTTGCACGTCGAGTAGTTCTTTGCACTAGGCTAGGTAAGACGAATTTTTAATACCTAAAAATGAAGACATTTGGTAGTGGGATGAATACCAAGCAAAAAAAAAATATATATATTTTGCATACTTTTGTTTTCATGCTAGGTTCTGTTCCTGCAAAATGTACTAAAATTTCCACACTGCAAAATTTCAAACCTGCAATAAAACAATAACTAATTTCAAAGGCTTAGAAATAGAGAAGTATGCGTAACTCCAAACAAGTTTGTGACCTCTATTTCTTCCCCCCCGCAGAACCCCCACCTGACACCACACCCTAAAGAGTAAAACATGAAAACAAAATGACATGCTAGTATAGAGTATCACCTCATTCAAAGAGAAAATATGAACTGAAATTGGAATATCAAAATATCAGACAAATAAAGATGGAAACAAAACGCAATATCAGAAGTTGAAATAAAATGTAAAAAAAAAAAAAAAAAATCATTGAGCAGTTGCAGTTTGCTTGTTGGGACCTACACAATCTCACAATTAAAAAAAACATGGTCGTCTGCCATAAAATCATAAGCCGTGAATACATATGTCACGGTCTCCTGATGGTAAGATTTATCGCCTGCAAGAAACTGCTCGATTGGATTCCCCAAAAGACACATCAATGTCTCTCGTAGATTATGGGGATTTCCCCTAAAGCCATGCATCACTTTGACCTGATGCAAAATGTGGAGTTTGAAGATTCCAGACATCGTAATTCCCCTAGTAGATAGTGCAATATCAATATCCACTTCAGATTGCATTTAATAGCCTGCATGGCTACCTGCTGCTCCTAAATGTTTGCCGCAGATTACACAAGAAAGCTGGAGTTGTACACAGATGGATTTTCGGCAAACATATCCCTACTTTTTAGTCTTGGGGACAGCACCTTTATCATACTGTCATATATACGATTAGGATAATCTTGGCCATTTGTTGGCTTCAATGCGTTACTGCTCATATTGCATATATCACCTTCAGTTGTTTGAATCTAAACAGTTTAAATGACAAATTTAAATGCAAAATACTTATATCCATGATCAACTTGAGACATCTGAGATACAGAGTAGAAGGTGCTGAAAAATGAGGAAAATAATCAAGACATGTGATAACTTAATTGATATCTTCAAAACTACTCCTTGTTATGTGATGAGTAATAAGGATTGATAAAAAGAGATTCAATTTTTCGTTTATGACGACAGACCCTATCAAAAATCTTTGAAAATGGTGTTTATCAGTTTTTGCATCAAACTCCTCAAATGTTTGACATTAGCAGTCGGTGTATGTAAGGCCAACAGAATTATATATCTAGCCACCACTTTTGTGAGAAATTACATGTTTTGGCAGCCCAATCCCACCACCAAGACGGCACTGTACACCACTTCTAAGAAATGTTATTCAGTATTGGATATGTTACACTTGGTGAATTTGTTCACATTATGCCGTCTTTGACACCCTTAACATAAATGACTGCCAGTTTTCACATTTTTATGTCATCATTATTTCATTTGTTGATGTTTTCATTTCTTACTCTTATGTCACAGTACATTAGAAGCACAAATTGGATTTGATATGGCAGAGATACCCACAAACATTTAATAGTCCTAATAAAAGGTGGGACTCACCTTGTATTTGGACCACTTTGTTTTACTTCGATTTGGGATATATCTCAGCCAATTCAAAACTGATTTTAATTATCAAATGTGGAATTCCTCTTGGAATTGTATACTCTGTAATATTTCACAGAAGCGGGTTCTAACTATCTCACTAAAAGTTTTAAAGACCTGAATCCCCATCACAACCAAAAGTATACCATCCCTTTAACACGTTGAGGACGGCTTTATTCTGCTATAAGATGCATTTTCTATAGACCCTTGCCCGAGTATACTTGGGACTCGTCCTTAACGGGTTAATAGAGAGGAATAAAAGCAAGATGTAAATGGGGATTGAGAGAATGCAGCAATATTATTAGTAGAACACATCATTGAAAGTTGGAGGCAAATTGGACAATCCATTGAAAAGTTAATTTTGAAAGTTTTTGTGCTGTCATTATTGCTAGATGAGAAGTCTACAACATTTTTGATGTCGCATATGAAAATTATACAGAGAAAATATAATGAAAATTCAACATATCGTTGGTTGAGAAAGATACACTGTATGGTATAGAATTAGTTGAGGTGAGGATTCAGCTTTTGACTTTTTGCGAGATACATGCTGCAGTCACACACGGCTGGGTCACAAAAACAGATTTGATCCGGGTGAAAATGAGCCAGAATAGTCCTGGAATGGAGAGTATATGCTACAGTCAAACACGGCCAGATTTCGAGCCGGGTCCATAAAGAATTAAAACCATATCGACCCGGTTCGAGCCGTAGCGACCCGTATTGACCCGTATCGAACTGTATAAAAATCCGCTTTAAATCCTTAACTGAATCCTTTTCGGCCCCTATATCGACCCATGTCGACCCGCTTCGACCCATATACCGACCCAGATGTAAACCTTGTCATCATAATCATCCATTGCTTGAAGGCAATGCGGCATAGGGCAAAGGTCCGTACGGTTTTACGCTGTGGGTTGCAGCAGGTCGATGCTAGTCAATGCGGTTCGAACTGGGTCAATTCGGATGTCAATACGGAATTGAAATCCATGAGAAAATTTTGAACATGACCAAAAATGTTTCACCACCGTATCGTAGCCCCAGGAATCCATCAGGAATTGACACGGGTTACAATGCAGGTCAATGCGGGTCTCTACGGCTCGAACCAGGTCGATACAGTTTTAATTCCTTATGGACCCGGTTCGAAATCCGGCCTTGTGTGACTGTAGCATTAGAAACCACTCTATGAAATAATAGAGAATATAGAATTCTTAGAGGAATTACAAAGTTTAATTGATGAAAATCGGTTTTGAAATGGCTGAGATACATGTATCTAAAAACAAAGTAAAGCAAAGCGATCCTAATAAAAGTTGGGTGACACCTTTTATTAGGATCACTTTGTTTTGGATATCTCAGCCATATCAAAACCAATTTTCATCAATCAAATAATCATTGAATTCTTCTTAGAATTATGATTATGTGTTCTTTCACATTTCATGAAAGGTTTCTTATTAACTCACAAACAATGGACAACATAATCACAATATGAAGAAATACTGAACCATATGCCACCAAAGTGTGACTTCTAAGACTTCTAGGCCTTCTGAGTTGGAAGGTCATTTAAATTCTGTTAAATCTACCTCAAAGGAGCGCTGACATTTCATACTATTACTGCATAATGCAGGACAATACAAAGATGTATTGTTGTTATTGCCAACAACTTAAGCCAGGTGTTACTGGCATATCGGAATAACAGGCTGCTGAAAAAAAGGGATACAAAGGCATTTTTGTAGTTGTTTTTCAAGAGCACGCATGCACTACGCAAATGTTTGAAGCTCCTTGGTTGTTACTCTCTAGGCGAAATAAGAAGATATGTGGGTGCACAATTGTAGATATCACCTAAACAAGTGGCGTGGACATGCTCACAACAACAACCAAAAGAAAAAAAAAAATGCTCAACTTTTGCTGAAACTGCTCAAAACTCATTCATTCTACGGCTGAAAACTGAGTGTATAACTGCAAATGCACAAAAGAAAAGAGGATATTTTCAAGGTCAGGTAGACTACATCTATAATTTTTTGTTGTTGTTTATGTTCTTTTGTCCTCATTACAAGTGTACCATCGCCTGTCATCACATGACCACTACGACCACTGCATGATAATCACATGACTAATACTTGTTGTATACGTAACTATTACCATTACATCCCCATGCCTATAATCAATGCCGCTGTCATTATGTTTTAGTATCGTGTTACTATTGCATTGCCATAAATATCGCATTACCACATTACCATTAAAAAAATGCAATTATTTCATCGCCAACAATAAACTTTTGAGATTCGGTTGATTATAAACTGTAACTGTCACAAAGGTCTCTTGCAACCAGGCTACGATTCATGGTCCAACACATCTCAGATTATACAATGGTATAAGAGACACACGGACAACTTAAGGACAAGACAGTTCACCTTCATTAACATAGGGATTGAGAGAATGTAGCAATATTAGTAGAACACATCATTGAAAGTTTGAGGAAAATCAGACAATCCGTTCAAAAGTTATGAATTTTTGAAGTTTTTGTGCAGTCACTGCTGGATGAGAAGACTACTGCAGTGTATGATGTCACATGCGTACGTACAACAATATAAGGAAAATATGAAGAGAATTTCACCAAATTTTATCTTTTGAAAAAGTGCACATTCCCTTGACTCATTACTGACATACACTGTATGGTATGGGTAATATTATTCCCACAGTCTTTAGAATGAGGCAAGTCAAGTGCTCTTTTATTATGCAAAAAAAGTGAAAATATGTTGAATTTTCTTTACATTTTCTTTATACTGTTGTACTCATATGACATCATGAGCCTTCAGTAGCTTAGTCTCCTCATCCAGCAGTTCCAACACAAACATTAATTAAAAATTCATAACTTTTGCATCGATTGTCCAATTTTCCTCAAACTTTCACTGATGTGTTCTACTAATATTGCTGCATTCTCTCAATCCTTATGTTAATGAAGGTGAACTTGTCCTTTACCCCTTTCTGTACCAGGGACTTTGGACAGTGAGTACAATGCTATGGGGTTTTCTGTGCTAATCGGTACGCAAAGCACACAAAGGGTTTACCAGCTATCTCCTGGAATTACTGCATGTTACATCAATAGCTGTAGAATACCCTCGAGTGTGCTGTATCTCCACTATTTAAAACACACTCTCACCTATACTAGTGTATTATTTGTATATTGGAGAATGACTACATGGAAATGATTATATCCATCAAATCTGCTAAAATCATATGGAATTACAAAAACTTAATTAATCTGCCAATCGGCACAGATGCTTGGAAACTAATCTGAAATAAACAGAGATTATCTAATCTCCCTAATCCCTTTTAGTCACCGATGGCCTTCCTGTTGGACTGAGGTACATGGCCATACTTTAAAGGACAAGTTCACCTTCATAAACATAAGGATTGAGAGAATGCAACAATATTAGTAGAACACATCAGTGAAAGTTTGAGGAAAATTGGACAATCGATGCAAAAGGTATGAATTTGTAAAATTTTTGTGTTGGAACCGCTGGATGAGGAGACTACTACAGCTTGTGAGTCATATGCGTACAACAGTATAAAGAAAATGTAAAAGAAAATTAACCAACATATTTTCACTTTTTTCGCATAATAAAAGAGCACTTGACTTGCCTCTTTCTAAAGGCAGGGGGAATAATATTACCCATAACATTTGTCGGTAACGAGTCAGGGGAATGTGTACTCTTTTCAAAAGATGGAATTTTGTGAAATTCTCTTTATAAATATTTTCCTTATATTGTTGTACGCATGTGACATCTAAGTTATTCACACACTGCAGTAGTCTTCTCATCCAGCGGTTACTGCACAAAAACTTCAAAAATTCATAACTTTTGAAAAGATTGTCTGATTTTCCTCAAACTTTCAATGATGTGTTCTACTGATATTGCTACATTCTCTCAATCCTTATGTTTATGAAGGTGAACTTGTCCTTTAATGACGATACTAGCTAATGTTACTGTATACACCGTTATTTTCACGAGGGTTTGATTTTTGCGAATTGCAGTTGGATCGCGAATTTAACAACACGCGAAATTGTCTCCATGCGCTTTGTTAATAGAACATTAATGTAAGCATCGGCGTCGATTTGCGCAAAAAAAACATCTCGCGAAAATGTCTATGACCTCGTCATTCGCGAAAATATCCGTATGCGAAAATAACGGCATATATAGTACTCTACCATGATTTAAAGGGATGGTATATAATTGGTGGAGATGAGGGTTGGGCTTTTAAATTTCTGCTAGATAGCAAGAAACCACTTGTGAAATAATAATATAGAGCATGCCATTCTAAAAAGAGGAATTCAGATTTCATTCGATACATGTATAATGTCATTTAATTACTGATTAGAAGTTTCATATTGGAGCGATTATTGTCAGAAAGGTCAGAACAAAACTGGCTTATATACAATATATGCAATGTGTTATCGTTTGAATTAAGATGGCCAATTGAAAATTCCAGAAATATTTGCTGTGTTTATTATATACCCTGTGCACATTGAACTCTCGACACAGCATTGTACAAACTGTCTAAAGTCCCTGGCAGAGTTACGGCCATGCCGTGATCTCCAGAAGCATGCAGCAGAGTCTTTATAAGTATTATTAAGGCATTTGTAGTTCTGAGTGACCTTGGCATTTCAGTCCTATTTCGTTGCTAATCTGAACTCTGAACAACCATTCGTCTCTTCCTTGTTCAGACACGTCAAAATTGATTCTCCATTCCCAGTGACTCTTTTATCTATTGATCTTTCTTCATTTAATGCAGTTCTTTATCCAGGGTCTCTTCATTAAGCGGTCAAAGAATTGCTCACCTTAAAATAACGTTGAACCACACTGTCTGTGCCAACGAGTCTAATGTGTTCACATTTCACATAGGGCCTAGATCCATACCAACACACACGATACATTTATGTGAGATCCAAAGCTTAAGACCACAATGCCTGACCTGACCAAAATAAATGTCCAGCCAAAGGTTGTAGTGAAAAAAGCAAAAAAACAAAAACAAAAACAAAAAACAAAAACAAAAACAAAACAAAAAAGGCATTTCACAGTAACAATCTGAGCATGCGCTGTTAGTGGTTTACGAAAGGACAAGTTCACCTTCATAAACATAAGGACTGAGAGAATGCAGCAATATTAGTAGTGGTGGGCTATACAGGGGGTAAAAAAGGGTCATGTTTCGAAATCCTTAGGGTCCCTGCTTATTTGAAGCAGCTTACCATACTGAGCATTTTGACACCTTTCATTAAAAAATCGGTTGAAAAATGAGATGGAGTCGGCCAAAAGACTGATTGGGGGGGGGGGGGCGCAAAATTACTGTCGCGCATCGGTCAAAATATAGTGAAAAAATAATAAATTCACTATCCAAAGGAGTATGAAGATGATTTAAGTGTCCAGATATATGTTTTTGAGGTCAAGAAATTGATTGGAAATGTCAGAAATCCTTGATATGCTATAGAAAGCTGTCAAATTCTCAAATTTTGCTTTTTGTGAGGGGGGGGGGGGGGGGGCGTAGGGCTAAGTTTCGGCCCATTTCTGGTATTTGAGTCACCCAACATATGCACTTTGCCATCTTCCAAATTTTTGTAGTCACAGGCTTATGTGATGATAATTAAGATATAAACAACAGTAGATATAGGAAGGATATTTTATGCTCTTTCAAGCAATTCAAATTTTGAAAATGAAAAATCTGTTAAAACACTACTTTCACAACTGCAACAGTTACACTAAAGGACACCACATACCGGCGTAAAAAATTACTACATTTAAGTTCCATTTGTTATCAAACTTGCATAATTTGCTTGCCATAATGATGTGATTTAATATTCTCCTCTCTACTCAAAAGAGTGATTGGAACAGGGCATCAACAAAGATATTGTGTGGTAATTGTCAAGTCCAAATATCACGGTACACTTTCGAGGTCTCATGGTCCCATACTGTTGCGTGGTATAATTTGCAGGACACTTACTGTCTGTATGTCGCTTTGGGTATCTCCAACGTAACCCATTATCAGGATCACAACACTTTATAAGATGTTCTACTACAAGTGTATGTGCCCTTTCCATTGGCATTTTGGCATATGCTGAGGTACCACTGTCTGACATTATTAACATCCCAAATAAGGGCACAAGGTTCATTGACCGCAGTATCTGGTTTAGTAGCGCCACTTGCAACTTTCAACTTTGAAGGTGCTGGTTGAACCTCAGCGATGTTCAGAATCAGTTGCATACATGTACAACTGCATATCCTTTTCCATGGGCATGTCCGGCAATGCACTGATAGTGGCGGACTCTCCAAAGTATTGTACGAATGAGGGTCAGACGATTTCAGCTCTGTTACTGAAATCTGGTTAAAGTTGTAGAAGTGAGATCGTGCTTGGAAATGAGAAGTGTGCCTTCTGTATGACACTCCAATTTGAATACATGAGCAGAGTCGGATCTTGCTGCCAGCTTGTCAAGATCTCTCTCCCAATCCAAATTGTTAGTTTGTAGACCTTCAAGCTCCTCATCATGTAGGGTATCGAGAGATGTTGCATGCGGTGTAAGATCAAACTGTGCCCCACATCTACATTCGCCACCTTGTTGCAATGCAACACAGACACAGCATTTGTACGGCACTGTACTGTACATACATGTACAAAACTGTAGGAGATGTTTCTCAACAGCTAATGTTGGTTCTTCTGGTTGAAATAACTAGAATGTCACATGAAACCCTGAGAGAGTATTCACTTTCTGAGCTGCTAGATCTCTGTGAAGTTGTGGAAAAACAGGTTCTACTTGAGTTGCCTTCTCCATGTTGAGAAACAGCACTTGGCATACATTGTAGGAAAACCAAGTCCACAGAATTCGGTTACTGCAACAGATTCTTCAGTGTGGAGATTCTTTGAAACAGAATCTGCCACCAGCTTCTGAAAGCCTGTGTAGCGGGTAGTTGTTCAACCTACAACCTTGTGATGTTCTGCCTATTTTCTATGTCATGTGATAGAGGATGAAGATGGAAAGATAGTCCACTGCTGAAACTCTGCTGAAGTTAACAACAAGGAATGTCCACTCTCCCTTTGATATTATCAGAGAAAGTAGTGTTGAATTATTTTCTTTACAACTTGTTATCATAATCTGCAGTCTACACATTTGAGATGGGTCATTTATGGACAGAAAATACTATGAAACTTTGAGTCTACCCCACCACTAACCCCCCCCCCCCCAAAAAAAAAGAGAAACAATGAATGCTTTCTATACCAAATTAGGGTTTTAAAACACATTTACAATCAGTTTCTTGACATAAATTCTACTGTTGTTTATATCTTCTGTATCATCAAATTTATAAATCTGTGACAATTGGAAGATGACAAAGTGCATGTTGGGTGACTGGAATACCGGAAATGGCCTGAAACTTAGCCCTATGCCCCCCCCCCCCAAAAAAAAAGCACAATTTGAGAATTTGAATGCTTTCTATAGTATATTAAGGGTTTCTGACATTTGCAACCAATTTCTTGACCTCAAAAACATATATCTGGACACTTAAATCATCTTCATACTCCTTTGGATAGTGAATTTATTATTTTTTCACTATATTTTGACGACGCTCGACAGTAATTTTGCACCCCCCCCCCAAATCAGTTTTTTGGCCGACTCCATCTCATTTTTCAACCGATTGTTGAACGAAAGGTGTCAAAATGCTCAGTACGATAAGCCGCTTCAAATAAGCAGGGACCCTAAGGATTTTGAAACATCACCCATTTATAGCCCACCACTAATATTAGTAGAACACATCAGTGAAAGTTTGAGGAAAATTGGACAATCGATGCAAAAGTTATGAATTTTTAAAATTTTTGTGTTGGAACCGCTGGATGAGGAGACTAAAGGCTCGTGATGTCATATGAGTACAATGTTCAATATAAAGAAAATGTAAAGAAAAATCAACATACTTTCACTTTTTTCGCATAATAAAAGAGCACTTGACTTGCCTCTTTCTAAAGGCAATGGGAATAATATTACCCCTAACATATGTCAGTAACGAGTCAAGGGAATGTGTACTTTTTTCAAAATATGAAATTTTGTGAAATTCTCTTTATATTTTCCTTACAAATGCTGTTGTATGCATGTGACATCACACACTGCAGTAGTCTTCTCATCCAGCAGTGACCCCACAATAACTTCCAAAATTCATAACTTTTGAACGAATTGTCCGATTTTCCTCAAACTTTCAATGTGTTCTACTGATATTGCTACATTCTCTCAATCCTTATGTTAATGAAGGTGAACTTGTCCTTTAACCTTCATTTGAAATTGACTGGTAACAAAGTAGATGTAAAAAATGGCTATTCTTTTCAAGAAATTGTTGGTTATAAATATTCATGTACAAACAGGAAACATGTTGGAATGAACAGGTGAAAGTAGATGTTCTTGTCAAATGGATCAACAAAAGACTTTCATGCAGCAGTTACCAATGTAGATTACCACTTTCTGCTTTATTAGCTGTTTTTCCACTGATCTTCTAAAATAATTTTACATATCTTGTAAAGTCTGTGGTCCCACACGTCATTGCAGACCAGTTAGTGCTATCTAATTTATTTCAAACAGTGTAAACTGGCTTATTGTATGTTATGTAAACCTTTTCTCAACTTCTCTGGATTAGGAACCAAATAAAAAAACTTGAATAAGCCATCAACAAACAAATCAAACAAGCAAACATGTTATTAACAGAAATACATCTCACTCATCTGTTCATGCACAAAAATAGAAGCAAAGATTATCACATGATAAAACAAAAAAGAATTGACAACTCACAGAGTAAAATCAATGGAAGAGACATCCATCCAAATTCAGAATTACTGGGTATTCACACTTCAAATCAGGCTGATTCTTCCTCGAAATTGTCACGGTGGTAAAAATCTTGTAAATGAAGCAAAATCACTATCAGCATTCTTCTCTCGCTACAGTGAAATCCATAGTAACGCCATGGTTCCATTGTCAGTGGCTCCCTTTGGAAACCTTACAAAAAAAAATTGTTTTTGTGAGTTGTCAATTTGCACATCCTCAGACTCAGACAGAACATTTACTCCGTGGTCAAATGGTCTTTTGTCATTTTATCACATCTCTTGTGCAATGATTTGCTTCCCCAGTTTGAGGTCAGTTTTCAATGTCCTCTTCTCATGACTGAGACAAACAATGTGCAGATGGACTGCTCACTGTGTTGATGACGATGCCATGCTGTTAGTTCCAGGCAATTATTTCAGGACTTAGTAGACAAGAACGTACGGAAATAGTATTGGATGTGCACGCCAAGTACATGTATACTGCATGATATACGAGAGTTTCAAGTAAATTCATCCGCAATGCTAGAGGATTTGTGCTAAATCTCTGACAGTATATCTCCATCAACCGCTATAGCTGCATGCTTAAATTTCTCAGTGCCATCTCTTCCTATCTCTCACAGAGGCAAAATGAGAATGGCTTAGTGTCCTTGTTGATGATGCCTTTTTGAAAAAATAAAGCAGTCCCACCAACAAAACAAAAGAATCAAACGAAACAAAGTCGATTTTGCAATGATCGCAACGAGTGCATGATTCCTGGCTGTATCTGAGATCAATGGATATGTATGGCAAAATTATTGAGAAGCTGCTGGCATTGGTCACTGTGCAGGCATCAACTTCTCCCTATCATTTTTTTCTTTCTTTACCAACTTTTGCGAGGCAAAGAAAACTCACAACTTATCACTTTCTGTTTGGTGAGGGAAAAAAGACTTGCACAATCTTGCATCCGGGATGCGACTCCTAAGTCCGCCAATGGCGGCAAATTCCGCTGACGGCCCACGAGAAGTTCGATTCTATGTTCTGAAACGTGATGGGATGGGGCAGTCCTTCTCTGCTGCCCTCTTGATGAGCTGGAACATGAGCTGGTAACGCTGACTTCGCTAAGAAAGCCGTGGTGACGCCATCACCATCTCAAAATGTCGCAAAGAACAAATATTACGTGCATCTGCGGCACATGCGTTTTGATGGGAAAGGCGCCAATCTCTGCATCCCCTGGGAGCATGTTGGAAAGATCACATGTCAGCATCCACTGTCATCAGTGGCTTGGGAATCCCACGTAACCATCTGTAGCAACAGAAAAAAAAGGAAAAACACACAATGACGATGCCATGAAGAAATATGTTCGTTATCTGTAGCCAACTATCACAACGGACTCAGTACTAGGTGATTTTATAATCAACAGTTTCGAACATTCCGTGCCCTTAACTCGTTATAGGACGGTTTGATTTTGCTACAACACATATTTTTCATAGACACTTGCCCAAGTATACTCTCGACCCGTCCTCAACGGGTTAACAGTACAAAACATGGCATAAAACTTTCACCTACACTCTGCCCTTTATATTTGGAAACAAGGATCCCTGTCAAGTTGCTATCTCCTCTGTAACAACGCACATTGTATTCAGTAACTTATCTTTTCCTTCCTGTTAGTAACATAAAAAATTGAAACTTTCAATATTCCAAGCTTCATCTCCTCTCCCCTCTCCCCAAGTAAAAAATATTACAACTCTAGATTCTCAAATCTCTTGATCTGTGATCTTGCCCACTGAATCAAAATTCCATCTAATCTTAACCCATTGAGGACGGACTGATTTTGCTACAACACGCATTTCCCAGAGACACCTGGCCGAGTATACTCGTTAACCTGTTGAGGATGAGCCCCGAGTATACTCGGGCAAGTGTCTATACAAAATGCATGTTGTAGCAAAATCAGTCCGTCCTCAACGGGTTAATATGCAATGGAGCTACAGTCCAGCTTCTACTGTAAAAGTGGAAATTTTCGCACATTTTGTGCAACCAGAAAATAGCGCAAAAATAAAAGCACGCAAATATTTTTGTTGCAATATGTTCCTGTGCGTGACGTCTTGATTCCGCGGAATTACAAACGCGCGAAACTCTTCTGACCCGGCCAAGTGCGAAAAAATTAGTCGCCCGAACATATCCACTTTTACAGTATTCTAAGCACCTGGTACAGAGAGGGTTAAAACAATTCTTCATTTATCACTCATGACAAACTTGCAGGCTCTCTTATAATCAGTAAGACAGACCATATGGATGCTTGGCATATTCGTTGCTTGCATTAAAACAACCATCCACAGAACGCCGACATCCCATTTGCCAATACAAATATCATACAAACTCATCTCAGATATTAATTGCCAGAAGCCTGAAATGTGTCATTCTAAATCAGGAGAAATAAGCCACAAAGCTTATTATCTTCTTGACTGCGGCAACATTTCTTTTCATAAGCAGAATTGTGGTTTGACGACTGAGTAGGTGGATGTCAATCAGTTTACAGAAGTATGAAGTGAAGCCCAACAGCCTAAATCCATTAGATCAAACATCTTGTGTGGCTTCAGAATATTACCATCTGAAACCAAGAAACTGCCACTGTAGATATACTGATAACCCAACAAACATTAAAGGGTGTGTACAGTTCTGGTCGAGGTGAGGATTTAGCTTTTAACGTTTTGCGAGATATTCAGAAACCACTCTATAAGATGTCAAAGAGCATGCAATTCTAAGGGGTATCAAAAGTTTATTTGATGAAATTCGGTTTTGAAATGACCGAGATATCCAAAAACAAGTTGAAACAAAGAGACCATAATAAAAGGCGTGTCCTGTCACCTGTTATTATCACTTTTTGGGGTATCTCAGCCATTTGAAAACCAATTTTCATCAAACAAACATTGAATCCTTCTAAAAATTACATGCTCTTTCATATTTCATAAGAGGTTTCTCACTTTCTCACTTAGGAATGTTCAAAACATGAATACCCACCTAAACCAGTACTGTACAGTCCCTTTAAGCAGATCTAGGTACGGAAAAACAAAAATACATCTTGGAGAAGGTTTACGGCAAGAAAGCAACCCATGTTGCACCGTTGTGAATACCTAACTTTAGGATTTCAGTGGGGAAATAAAGCAGGATGTTTTGTGATACAACTGAACTAAGCATCTAATGTGACAACTTTTGATAACTTCACTTTTTTTAAATCACTCCTTCCAATGGTAAATGATATCTTTAACAAGTGTATGGTGTGTATAAATGGATAAAGGAGGAATGGATAAATGATAAGTTGACTGGTTAAACCACCCCCTGCTTTAGAAAAAAGAAACAAAACAATAATTCAAAATAAGACAAAACAAAACTTTCTCTGGCAGTGAAATAAAGCTTTAAAAAGCAGTTAAAACATTTATTGAGAAATCTCATTTCTCAAGAAAAAGGAGTCTTATAATGCTTTTCAAAATATTTTCAGTATGGGATCTTACAAAGAGTTAAGAGTAAATGAGAGCGATTGTCATTGCAAGCTCTCATTTATTTTCATTGTCTTCTCTCTCCCTTTCATTTGTTTCTCCCTTCTTTTCATCTGTCTTGCGACACATCCTGTTTGATATATCCAAAACTTCTATCGCACTTCAACTTAATCCCCTTTTTCAAGCTTTTCAATTTACTGCAGATTATAGCACAAGTTTGCAAAAAGCATCAGATCTACAACAACAAAAAGGGGGAAGAATGATGATATTCTATTTCAAGATTCAAAGCCACTTATCAAAAGAAAGGGGGGGGGGGAGATACTCTATTCCAAAGGAAAGACATAATGGACAAATATCTGGTAGGTACCAGATTATGTGTATAGTGACTACAGCCACTCATTTGGTATTAAGTATGACATGCTACAGACATCTTTCTGTATCTACCCTGTATGTCCAAGTAGCATTTTATATTGAAATTTGTGCATGTACGCCTACAATCTTGCCGACTATTTTGTGAGGTCTTCTAAGTATTTCTATAGCAAAATTGTGCAGAAGTATGTATGTTGATTCAAGTTTTCAGCGCAACTCTTATCACACTTAGGAGCTCTGGAATTCAAGTCAAAAAGGGTAGGTAAGATTGGATTAGGATTGGATTAGGATTGGATTAGGATTGGATTAGTATGATTTCAAAAGCAGATTATGACAAACTCACTTTAACTTGAATAATAATAGAAGATTGAACAACAGCATAGACAAAGTTTTCAAACTCGAAAAAACAAAATATAGTACTTGTGGGGGGACATCAACCAATATCCACTGATGGAATACACTGTAATCCAGTTTATAAGCCGTTGCTGCCGAAAGATATTTCATGCATGTTTACTATTAAAAAAAAAACTTTGCTGTCTCAAATTCAAGGTGATGTCACAAAACATTAATTACCGTATATGAAAAACAAAATATATGAAGAGTTTGTTTGCAAAAAACGATAAGTCCAAATTTGCCGAATGGAGATATTTGCGATTAAAGGTCAAGAAGAATAAAGAGAATAATAAGAAAATTTTTGCTTCTTTTGACCATAACTTAAGAAATATACCTGTATATGTAGTGACCAATATATCATTTAAAAGGTATTATTTTGTACTTTACGACAGAGATCGTACTTCAAAATCTTCAAAAATGGACTTATCGGTTTTTGCAAACAAACCCTTCATATGGAAAGCTAGATCAATTGGAAGAGAAATAGTCCTTAACATTAAAGATGTAAATAAGCATCATGTGATGAATTATGGGATGTTTTGTTGTGTGAAATGGTTTGTTTTTGTTTTAGTTAAAATAAGTTGATAGTTGGCTAAAAGTGATTATTTATTTCATTGCGCATAATAATGAGGCCGCAATATTAAGCTCTGCTTACTGGGGAACCTGCTGTATGGTACTTTGATTCCGTTCTCTATCGCAATGATTTGCTTACCTTTCATACAAAATCAGCCATGAATAATGAGGAACCATGTGTATATTTTCAAAAATGATTATAGCTGAATACTTGTATCATGCAGAAACAATAAAATGAAAATGAAATGAAATGAAATAAACATTACATTACATATATGAATTTACAAATTTATGAATATTAGTAGAATAGCTTATTCAAAAGAAACCACCAATGAAAAAGATTCATAGTCATTATAACAGAAAAAACATTTTGACTATGAAATCTTCATACTGTAAGCTTTCTGATGGTATACAACTCATAAGGCATAATGCTTACTAATATCAAGAAACATTGAATAAAAGCTGGTAGAGATATTTATTGTAGCTGTGGACTAGTGTGATCTCATAAAACCGTATGGATGGGACTACAGAGAAGCACCTACACCTATGGCAGTGTCTGATCTCACATAGATGTTGACTTATTGTTTGCTGTAAACCTCAAAATTAAAATACCAATCCAAAGAACAGTGACAGGAAGTGAGGCAAAGGACTAGCTGTGGAATGTCACGTCAGAGTTCACAGGCTTTTAACAAGCTCTTGAAACCATCCAATCCATGTCTGGTATAAATTATCTCATAGATTTGTGGGGGGGGGGGGGGGGGGGGAGGGGGGAGGAGGAAATTTGGCAGTTTAACATAAATTTCTAGCAGCCCAAGGCCATCGGGCCACTACTAATGATGAGTCCAACATTAACCACATAAACAGTTAAATACAACAACTATATATCAAAGTTTTCCAACTTTACCTCCTTTTCGGTGTTTGGTCCATGAAGAGAGATCATAACTACGTAGAATAAAGCACTCAGAGAGCACAGACCACCACACAGCGTATTTCCACCCTGAATACTAGTACACACAGGCTGAAAATTGCCTAATTTCCCAATATAGAAGCCATTTGTTTTTGTCATCAGCTTCCAACTGCACGGCACCTCCCCCAAGCAGGGCACGCTCTTTAGAACGCACAAACTGAAATACGAGCAGCTAAATGAACTTAAAGTTCATTGACCCTTCAATGCCCGACAGATAAAAAATCCTTCAAAATCCATAAAAATTCCAGATCACTACCAAAATTTCATCATCTGTTCCCTGTGTTATATTCAACTTTTCCTGCAAGTTTCATCCAAATCCATTCACAACTTTTTGAGTTATTTTGTACACAGACAAACCAATGAAAACCAAAACAAAACCTCATTCCTTGGCGGAGGCAATAAAAAAGAAGACACAAATGAATAGTAGAATGTGGAGTAACATTAACCGCATGATGAACCATTCATAACAAAGTATTAAAATTTAAGCCTCCCACATTCTTACTGATCCAAAACAGGAGGCTAAAAAAGGGCTGCATGATTAAAATGCACTGAGATTATTAACCCATTGAGAACAGACTGAATTTGCTACAACACGCATTTCCCATAGAACCCTACCCAAGTATACTCAGGACTCGTCCTAAATGAGGAATGATTTCTACTCCAGACTATCCTCCAAGGTCTTATTTGAAAGCATCTCTATCTGATGGTAAGATTAGAATTACAATGACAAGAAAGAAGTCAGTTTTCTTGGAAAGCAGAACCTTAATCATCAAGAAGGCACTTGGGATACCATACACTGTGGTTCATGGTGGCATCATGACAACATGGCTTAAAATTATCAGCAGAAGATAATTAAAACACAAACCCACAAACATGCTTAGATTAGCCCCAAGGTGATTTATCCAGTCTGAAAACTGTTGTTGTTGTTGTTTTTTTTTTTTTAGAGCCCTCTACATTCACCACATTCACAAAATACCATAGGGTTAGTGGCATTTGATGCCTTTATCTTTTGTAGATCGTAAATTAGCACTGCGTCACAATCACTCGTTGGATATCATCAATGGTCATCCGAATTGCTGAATATCTTGATTTTCGGTCAAATTTTCGATTTTCAGATTTTCCATCACTTAGATAGTGGACATTCTGTTATGCATGGTAACTACATGTATGTTCTGTGAAATTTTCGGTTTCTAAATTGATGTAGTTTTTGTTTAAAGGGGAAGGCTAGTAACTGATCAGTGGGAATCAGTGGAAATGTTGGGAGATTATTGTTCCAATCTTTATGGGATTCATTCAAGAGTTCATTGTATATCTATTGTTGTGTGAAAATGATTTGCTTCAAAACGGTCTCATATTCAAGTAATGTGCAGATTAATGCTCCGTCACTGACCAGGGACGCTAACCTGGAAGCATTAAACTGCACATTACTTTAATATGAGACCATTCTGAAGCAAATCATTTTCACACAACAATAGATATACAATGAACTCTTGAATGAATCCCATAAGGATTGGAACAATCATCTCCCAGCATTTCCACTGATTCCCACTGATCAGTTACTAGCCTTCCCCTTTAATGATCACTTTTATAGAGTTTGATCACTTTATTAATTTCCTCATGGGCGCACGTGTAAAAAAACAAGGAAAAGTAGAAATTACGCGGTGCGTAATATATGTCCCCGCCGGAAGTAGCATTTAGTAGCAAAATGTACAATATAGGTAAAAAGATCAAGGTCAAAGGTCAAAGAAGTCAAAGGTCAAAATTCTATGTGGAAGTTTTGAAGCCCTCACCTAGTGCAATCACATAACGCAAACGGAATCGAAATCGGGTTAGAAATGGCGAAGGAGTAGCATTTTGTAGCCAATGTACAATACAGGTAAAAAATCAAGGTCAAAGGTCAAAGAGGTCAAAGGTCAAAATTATGTGTAGAAGTTTTGAAGCCCTCACCTAGTGCCATCACTTAAAGCAAACGGAATTGAAATCGGGTTACAAATGGCGAAGGAGTAGCATTTTGTAGCAAAATGTACAATATAGGTCAAAAATCAAGGTCAAAGGTCAAAGAAGTCAAAGGTCAAAATTCTGTGTAGAAGTTTTCAAGCCCTCACCTAGCACCATCATATAAAGCAAACGGAATCAAAATCGGGTTAGAAATGGCGAAGGAGTAACATTTTGAAGCAAAATGTACAGTATAGGTCAAAGGTCAAGGTCAAAGGTCACAACTGAAATTCTGTATAGAAGTTTCAAAGCTCCCATGTAGTGCTATCATATAAAGCAAACAGAATCAAAATCGGTTTAGAAATGGCGAAGGAGTAGCATTTTGAACATTTTGATCACACACGGACGCACGGACAGACGGACAGACGGACACACGGACACACACACGTATGGAGCCCGTTTCATAGTCCCCTGCTCGAACTCGTTCGGCGGGGACAAAAAAACAGTGATACACTGTCCTCTCCTATATACGGCAGTTCGGATGATCGCGAACACAGTACGCGCAGTCAAACCGTCATATATCGGGCACACTGACGTTGCGCGTGACATTAGTGATATACGACAGTTTGGTGACCGTAAGTACTGTGCACGCAGCATACAAAACTGTTCTATACAATAATGGTAAATGACAACAGTCTTCACAAATCAAAAAAGATATGTATGTTACTCTGCTTACTTCTTGCATAATTCCTATTTACTACAATCGACGTAGACATCACATACATGTATTAGAGTAAGAATTAAAGTCGTATTACAAAAATAATTGGAAATGCCAAACACAAAAGTGTAGCAATAATGATTGTAAAAGGGGTAAACTTCAAATGTGATTATCTCAAAATGTCATTCTTAGTGGAAATTGCATTCTATATGACAGTTCGGACGACCGCTGACAATGTGATTGCCCAGCTCAAAACCCAAAAAACATTACACATTACAGATTTAATCTCTGTAATGGACCAAATGGTCACTTTGGTTGACCTACTGAAAATGTTAAATTTCACCTTATCTCTTATCTTGGATAATAATCTTTTCTCTACCTATTGTCAAAATTCAGCTGCCCACAACAAAATTAAAGTTGAGATATTAGCAAGTTTTCTGTACCATACAGTAGGGCTTATGTTTGTGTTTTTCTTACTATTGCCATATGTAGATGGGTTCTATTTAAAATAAAAAATAAAAAACTTATACGCACTTTTTCCTTTTACATTCACTAATTTACAGACATTTGGGTTAACATATCACAATTAAATCTGACATCTGTATAACGAAACACATCCCTGATTAAACTTCAAGAAAGTCCTTAATACTGATATCTCTAAAATACACAAGAAGCATTTTGGTAATATTCAGAACATCATTTAGGGTACTGTATTTGATACCACAAACATACTGTATGTCATTTTGGGTATGTTATGCACTCAGTGACGCTATTCCGGGTATGATTTTTCATGTGTGCCGTCACTTCAGTGCACAAATTTGTTGTGCTGCAATACAACCTTTGTGGTCCATGACTGAGGTGTTTGGATGAGGTGACTTTTGTTTGAGAACGCCCTCACCCCCACACACACCCTTGTCATGACCGGGACGGCACAGCTCAGGAAAGAACCGAGGATATCGCCATTTAATGTCTTCCTCCGATTTGATCAATAAGGTTACTGCAAATAAATTTACTGTACCATGTCAGAGAGAATTTGAAAAGAAAGGAAAGTTAAAAACAAAATCAGAAAGCCATGAATATCCTGCAGAGTATAACTGTGTAGACCTACACTATTACCTAGTATTAGCACCGATGAACAATAAATTATTTCAAATGGTATGCTGTACATTTCTATGGGAGAAAACTGCCATACAAATGTTAGTTTGGGTAGCAGTGGAGTAAAAATGCATCGCAAATGGCGATGCGATACCAGGGAAATCATTTCATACTTTCACACTACAGCGCCACTCGGGAGTCCCTGCAAGATCTTGGGTAAAATCTGCTCAGTGCGAAAGGGGGAAGTGGAAGGAAGATTTGATTTTAGGGTTTGTTGAGTGAGGAAATTTAAGTGGAAAAAATTGGAGAGGGTTTGTTTGATGGTGAACTTTGGGAGGGGAAGGGGGGGGGGGGGTGGCTGATGAGAAGAGTACGGTTTGGTTTAGAGTGAGTGGTGTCCGTTGATCTGAAGGTTCATTAATCCGAAAATGAAATAAGATTTATTATCCCAAAGGTTCGTTAATCCAAAAAATGAAACAAGATTTGCGATTGTGAGATTCATTAATCTATATGAAACTAGGTTTGGTATTCCTAAGGTTTGTTATTAATTCAGAAAATAAAATAAGGTTCGTTTGAAAGTGAAATTGAAAAGAAGGTGCATACTAATAAACCTTAAGAATTATAAGCCCTACTTCTTTTGCATTAAAGAACCTTAGCAACATTGACAGACTTTTTATTTTTTCATTTTTAGATGAAGAAACCTTGGGAATAATGAACCTGTAATTTTCAAACCTTCTGAATATTTAAAGGAACGTTACAAATCTAGGAACCTCTGGAATAAAAACAAACAAACAAACAAACAAACTGTAAGCATGTATTGATGGGTTTGGAAAAGGGTTTGTGAGTTCATTTTCCTTTCTAATCTTGACAGCTGAAATTGAGTACTGCATGATACAGTACAAGAGACAGATAAAGTCAGCACTATTTATCTTAATCTTTATTAATGCAAACACATCCAATAATTTCAATCATCACTTTCTCCCCCTCATATGACAGAAGACAATTTTCAAAATTGGCTCCTCAAATCTGCCAGTTCCTTGACTTAAAGGGACTGTACAGTACTGGTTGAGGTGGGGATTCATGTTTTGAATGTTCCTATAGGTGAGATAATGAGAAACCTCCTATGAAATATGAAAGAGCAGGTAATTTTAAGAAGGATTCAACGTTTATTTGATGAAAATTGGTTTTCAAATGGCTGAGATACCAAAAAAAGTGATAATAATAAAAGGCGAAAGGCCACGCCTTTTATTACGATTGTAGGATCTCTTTGTTTCAATTTGTTTTTGGATATCTCAGCCATTTCAAAACTGATTGTTGTCAAATAAAATTTTGATACCCCTTAGAATTGCATGCTCTTTGACATCTCATAGAGTGGTTTCTGAATATCTCACAAAATTTTAAATGCGAAATTCTCACCTCGACCAAAACTGTACACACCCTTTAATGTCAACCAAATTGTTTACTTGGGGTGCTTTGAAAAAAAAAAAAATGTTGAATTCATTTAATAGTAGTTCTCAAAATAAATATGGTGCAATTCCAATAAGTTTTTGTGGACAACAGAGAAAGGCACAATTACACACATTTTCAGTATTCTGGCCTCTTGCTAGCTGTGCAGAGCTTTACTAGGTGTTGCAAATTCAAAAGCTTTCAATGAATTTTCTTGGAGTTAATTGCACCATAGTTCCGTGAATGAACAACAAAAACAACAACAACAACAACAAAAGTTGCCCGATTAAGACAAGTCATATGTATACTCAGTGTGTCAGCAGAGGCATGATATTTTACCTGCTCTTTGCTTTTTTTGAGTTTGCATATTCATTTTTGTAAATTCAATCTTGGACACACAGCTTGCGACTTTTCTTGCCCGGGAGCAAGATTCCTTGGGTATCTTTTCCCCTACCACAAACCAACAGAAGTCGCACCTCTACAAATGTATACTTAGTATTCAGCAGCTAAGGCATGGCATTTTGGTGACAGCCTTGCTTTTTTCTTTTTCTCTCCCAGCTCGTATTCTCATCTTTTAATAAATTCAATCTTTCCCTTTCATATACCTCAAACCTGTCACACATGAGATGCTTTAATGGCCGCCAGACAGTATTTCATTCTCCTGAGATTTCAGCAAATACATTCTGTCTCATCCTTTTTTTTTTCTTTTTTTTTCTTTTTTTTTTTTGGGGGGGGGGGGGGTTCTTTGCA
This sequence comes from Diadema setosum, assembly GCF_964275005.1. Taxonomy (NCBI): domain Eukaryota; kingdom Metazoa; phylum Echinodermata; class Echinoidea; order Diadematoida; family Diadematidae; genus Diadema; species Diadema setosum. The sequence goes on along the minus strand of NC_092696.1, from coordinate 4,782,747 downwards.
CCTCCTGACGTATCAAGATTTTGACACCTGAAACGGGTGGCTTGTCTCCATTTCCATGACTTCACAGGCTTTGCCCAGCTAGAAGCAAAGCTTTTACGCAAAGAAATTTTAAGACTCCATACAGGGAAAGAAAACACTGTGCATGCCTAAGGCCACAGTGCATCAAATCTTGAAGGTATTCAAGTCAGCTGAAAGGGACTTACATTACCATCTGACAGTACAGTATCAAGATGGCAAAGATAAGATGGCGACTGTGAAGAGCATTATAACATCCATGGGGTATATAAGCAGAGATACATTTCTCATCCAAGCTCAAGTAGAAATACCACTGAATGTAACATTCCTAAAAGAATGTGAAGTAAGAACCCTACAGGCTTTGACTTCCCTATAGATGCAACACAATAGCTCCAATGCCTGGGCTGTCACAATTTCATTTCAAAAATGAATCATAGAACCAAGAAAACATTTATCATTCCCACAGAAGGCCCATTTACATGGTTTCCAGTGAAACACTGTACAATGTATATGGTATTTTGTGTGGTATTCTATAATGTGAATGTAATTCTGAATATACAGGATTATCAGGATAGGGGTGTGGTTTTTGTGAAGATGACATCTTGTGTACCATTAATGTGCTTGTGTTTATATGTTTGTTTACAAGTGTGAGTGTGTGTGTGCCGAAGTTTGTGTCCATTATAGTTTCTAGAAAGAGGAGACAAAACAGAATTAGATTACAATCTCTTTTCTCTTATAGATAAAACTACAAATGTCGCTATCACAGCGATGGGTATGCCTCCTCCATAATGCATGGTTCTCCTAATAGGTCTATAGTACAATGTCTTGTCAATGTGTGATGACAGTTTCACATAAGTGGCAAAATATTAAAATGACAGGTTTGTCACAAATGTGCTGAATGTTTACTTTCCTTGAACTAGGTTTAATTGGATGAATGAATAAGTTGTCAGAGTGCAGGTATTTGGGAATTTGAGGATTTTTAGTAAACTATGATTACTAAGACACTATGCACTTGAACACATGTACACATTGTACTCAGAGCAATTCCGTAGTTAGTATTTATGAGCTGATGACTAAGCAAAGAATTCAGTCCATTCTAAATGTGTGTAGAAAGTCATATAATCTTTTAATGGATTATAGAATTCATGCTAGCTAAACGCAGTGCGAGTAAATGATACATTTATCACAAGTTGTTATTTTTTTGGTAAGCTATGGTAGGCCTAGTGTATTTAATCCTGTCCAGAAAGCTGTCATTCAGTGGCAACTTGTACCATGTGTTAAAATGTGTGTGTGTGTGTCCTCACAAATTTGACATTAGTGTTAAATGTTTTGTTCTAGGGTTGTTACTTTACACATCTTTATTGATTCTGCATTATTTCTCAGGAATACATTTAAAAATGCTTTCAGGCTTTAATTCTCATAATTAATGTAGGCCCCCTTTGTAAATAGAGATCTAGTGTCATAACAATCCATTTATGTGCTTTTTGCATCCATGAAGATTAATTCTGAAAAAAAAAAATACTTGTAATATATATATATATATATATATATATATATATATATATATATTACATTTATATGAAACATGTATTATATAAATAATGATATATACTCACTTGAGGAGAAAAAGAGCAATGTCATTTGTGCAATATATTATGAGATCTAGTAGATTATTAGTGTGGATAAAACTAAATATAAAGAATATGAATAAGGGAAATTTTCTGACTCCGACAGCATTAACCCATTGAGGACGATTTGATTTTGCTACAACATGCATTTCCCATAGATGCTTGCCTGAGTATACACGGGACTCGTCCTAAACTGTACGGGTTAAATGAGATGGCGGTGAGGCAACATGAGTCATGTACTATCTAATCTCCTTCCTCTCTGATTCTGTATCTGTGTCTGAGTAGGAATTAAAGGTTTCATGATGTAAATGATGCTGATAGCTTGGCCGAGATTATCATATCAAAAAAAATAATAATAAAAATATAATATATATATATATATATATATATATATATATATATATATATATATATATATATATTATATATTTCGTCGCTTGGGCAACAAGACCTCATATCTACAAAATGTGAAATGCTATGCTCAGGAGAGCAACAACAAAAAAGAAATGGCAGTCAAAGCACTGTATCAATCAAATGGGAGAGCCTTTCCTTTAACATGCCGTGGTGGCTTCATTTGTGGGGTAAAACAGCTAGGTTTTGGATGGGACATCACTTAACTGATTATCTGATCAGTAACCCGTTGAGGACGAGTCCCGACTATACTCAGGCAACAGTCTATGGGAAATGTACATGTATGTTGTAGCAAAATCAAACCGTCCTCAACGGGTTAATCCAAAAAAGTCATTTTCACCCAAATTTCAGATACGAGGTCTTGTCGCCCTTACTAGTAACAATTCACTTTCTAACCCTTTGCATGCTTTGTGGCACAAAAAAAAAAACCCAAAACAAAACAAAAACAAAAATGGTAGTAGCGTGACGTCTGTGTAAGGTTAACCGTTGTGATGTCGGTCGCAGGCCACCACCGCTAAACAAGTAAGTTGTGAGATTTTTGGTTTAAACTTTCTTTCCATCATGGTAATAGCGTTGTACACAGTGTTCAAAATCACTGGCACAGACAGTACAAATCCATTGCCTCTGGAATTGAAATTTGGTAGGTCACTTGTATCTACAGCAAGATCTCGATGGAGATTTCAGAATCTCATTGGGAAAATTATGATATTTCTTCTTCAGAAGAGTAAGTTCCACTCTCTAATCAAGTGGACTGTGACAAGTATTGTACAAAAACAACAACATGGACTATATATCAGGTAAAGCTTTAAAAAAAAAAAAGTGAGACTGTTGAATTTCATATGCTGTCCACCGTATTACAATATCTTGTGCATTCATTCTCTAAAAGCATATCCAGTGTCAGAGTCAGATTTCTAAAAAGACTAAAAAAAGAGCAAAAGATTTGAACAAAAAGTCTTTCCCCCTTTTCAAATTACGATGCCTAATGTAACGGCACAATAATCAAGGACTGAAGATTATTTGTCATCTACAAGTATTCGAACATCGCAAGGTACCCAAAGTTTGACGACACATCATGCTGACATGGTGGCTATGCAGACATGATAATAGTTACGTTCAGACGGGAGCCCTTAACCTTGAAGTTAGGAAACTTCGAGGTTAGAGCAGCTTGTAGTTAGGGACCGGGAAGACGCACTCGTAGTTAGCAAACCTCGAGGTTTGCTCGATGTTTTGAGCCACAAGAAATCTTATGGTTAGCGCTCTAACCACGAGCCGCAGGGGGTCCCCACTCGTAGTTAAGCACCATGTGGACACAAAAAACAACCAACTCGAAGTTAAGAGTGACCTCGCCGTAAACTCCATCCCCCACAATTTCCCTCTGCTTCCGGGTCAACCTCCCAAACGTACACCACAAATACACTACACGTGAAAAACCTATGACGCACGACACAACAACATCACCTTTTCTTCCCATGCGCTTGATCTCTGAAACTGAACATGTCGAACTCGCTACTGTATTCTATATTCTTTTCCGACGCTAAAAAAATGTTTCGACGAATGTCTTCATAAAGGCATAAAGTCATCAGTGCAGTGCTATCTCTGCATACCATGACAGAGAAAAAGAGTACCTGTAAGCGAGTCCGACAGGGTTGGACTAAAGAATAAATAGACGCCTTGTTAGCAGTGTGGGCTGAAACTTCCGGTTTTGTGGTTTTAACATCAAGTGGGACCCACTCTTAGTTATGGGGGGCAGAAGCTTAACCTCGAGGTTTCGTAACCTCGAGGTTAAGATTCGTCGTGTGGACACACGTCGTAGTTAGGGGGCAAGAGCTAAACCTTGAGGTTAGGGCCTGCCGTCTGAACGTAACTATTGTATTGTCCACTGGTCTGTTTGTCTGTTTGTGCACCTTCCCCATCTAGATTCTTTGAAAATAACTCTAATCTTGTGTGCTGAAAGGCCTGTTTGTTTCTTCAATATTGTTTTTCTTCGATACTGCAAGAAGTGGTGAAATTCTACTCACAATTCACGTACACTTTCTGTCACTTGCACTAACAATGCCAAAAAGGTCTTGACCTGATCCATTGCATAAGGTAGTAAAATAAATATTATAGCTTTGCTGCACATAAATATTTCATAGCCTCCTGCTTTATCACAACTTAAATATGCATGCAAAAGAAATAAATAGTCCCCTAAAAGTGTATATTTTAAAGGGATGGTATAGTATTGGTGGAAATGAGGATTTTTTAAGGGCTTTTAGTTTTTTGTCAAATACCAAGAAACCACTAATGAAATAGTACACAGCGCAGCCATTCAAAGTTTCCTGGGTGAAAATCGGTTTTGGAATGGCTGAGACATTAAAAAACAAAGTAAAACAATGCAACAATAATAAAAGGTGAGTCCCACCTTTCATTAGGATCACTCTGTTTGAAGTATAATCTCAGCCATTTCAAAACCAATTTTCATCAAATAAAATTGAATTCCTCTTGGAATTACATGCTCTTTCACATTTCATAAGAGTTTTCTCATTATCAACCCAAAAATGCTAAAAACCTGAAGTTTGGTCTCAACCAGAACTATGCAATCACTTTAAAGCCCCCCCCCCTTACTTTTTTTTTTTTTTTTTTTTTTTTTTTACATCTACAGGAATATAATACTTTTGTATACATTTTGACCCTGGAAGTGATAAAAAAAAAAAAATAAATAAATAAAAGAAGTAAAAGCTTTTGTTTAGCCAGTCGATGAAACCTGGAAGTGGAAGTGGAATTTTTTTTTGCTTGTCAACTTTTTTTGCTTGTCTGCTCTTCAAACCTGTCAAAACGGATCGATAAATCGCCAAAAGCCACAGTACAATGAAAGCATTTCACGCAATTCCATTCCTGTCACACGTAGCTTGCATTTTATCGTGAATGACTACCAAGCAGTGTGTCCTACTGGATTTGTTAAGTAAATTCCAAGCTTCTGCTACTGTTTTGTGTGCAAAAGTCATACCTCTACAATGACGTAGCTACTGGTCATTTGAAAGATAAACAATGTAGATTTGTTGAAACTAATCTAATCTAAGCTAATCTAAGCAATGTTTGGCCTTTTCCCCCCTACATCTTGAATGGAAAGAAATGTGACATGTACATCACAAAAACCAACAAAAAGTCGCATGCTCTGATTCTGTGCTATGACTCAAAACAGGTAAGAGGGGTCAACCCAGTCAATCAATGAGTATTTCATATCATCTGAAAGAGCAATTCTTCTGCATTATTCAAACAATTTGGATCTCAAAATGAAAGGGAAGTTATGTTTTGAACAATTTTTCCAAAATATTTTTTTCATTGTAGAATAGTAGTGCAATTAGTACAAATGTTTTAGAGGTCCCTTTTCATTTCTTGAAAATCCTTTTTCTCACACACTTTTCAATTTCAACTCTAATAACTTTTGAGAGGTTGATGAGACTGCCTGCAAATTCATGGTAGGAATGAATATTATTAGCTCTGCCAAGAAGGTTTCAATGTTTTTGCTGGCATTTGTTTAATGTAATTGTTTATTCATTTATCTCAGAATAGCAATGTTATTGGGAAAAAATTCTGAATAGATGATAGTAGAATTTGTGGTAAAGTTCTGTTGGTGGCAAAAGAAGCTGTGGTTTATTGGTTTTTAGGGTGGCTTGGATCACTTCAGATTTTTGTTTTGTTTTGTTTTGTTATTTTAAAGTGAAAACATAGTGTTGGTAAGGGTTTGAGAACCCATCTGGCACCATTTCATATTTGCTTGCAATATATCGAAAGAGTCTACAAAGAAACTTACCTGGCTGACGCGATTTGCCGGGATGATGAGCCATTCTGGAGTATTTTGAGATTAAAAATAAAAGTCGGTAAACATACTTTTATTCCAGAAGGATCCAGACTAACTCAGTCTCAGGGAAAACTCGACCCTATTTCAGACATAATTTACATGCAGTTCGTGATCACCATAGGTTATTCTGTATATTAACTTAACAGACAGGAAAGTGCGTGCTAATCCCGTACAAAACAAATGGACAGCGTGCGGTCCTCAAGCGTATTACGCACATCACCTCAGTTGCTGAGACACGCTGTCTTTGAAGTTGTTGCTGTTTATCAAGCGTCTCTGATTGTTTTTAGAGGTGCTTGATAGGCACACACTAATTTTGCATGCATGCCAAAGAGGTTTTTTTTGATGCGCGCGTTGTATCAACTCAGACCATTACTGCGAGTAGCCAGAACGCGAAGCGCTATACAGGCCGCTTCCATAGTACAACACTGTACAATCCAGAGGGGCAACCAAGACAACTCAGCCCGCCGTCAAAGTGAGGCCGAGTTGTCCGCGAGTCCGAGTTTAGCCTGACCCCGTTCGGGTAAATTCTGAGACTGAACCTTTTTGGTTAATATTTCACATTTTCGTCGTTACCCATCGAATATCTTGGTATTACAGCGTTATTCCGCACGTTTTTTAGGCATAAGTTCACATTTGGGAGCGAAATTTGACAACTTTTGCAGACATACCAGAACTATGTTTTGGTTTTAACATGCACGTTCACATTTCATTTTATTCACAACGTACAAATATTATGCAGGAAATCAAATCTGATATTTAATGACAAGGCTTGACACAAATGCTACTGATTGATGACCCATTCAGACTACCAATATTCATCAAGTTCACTTGTTTGATGGTCCAACACTAAAATATATTATATGTGACCTGCTACAACAAAAGGATCCTAAAGTCGCTGACGGGCGAGCCAAGCATGGCCCAGAAAAATGCTATTTTCAGGCCTTTCCTTTGATCATTTAGCTTCGAAATTTCGGCAGATGATAGAAGATACATTAGACTACAAAATTACGTTAAAAACAGCAAACCGAATGTTTTGACAGATTTTGGTGATCTGACTTCAAACTCCATTTTCTCGGCTCACCCGTCAGCGACTTAAGGATCCTTTTGTTGAAGCGGGTCACATCGTCTGTTGAGAATGAGAAGGGCGCTAAGTTGTCCCGAACACTATGGCCCGAATTCACGAAGGTGGTACAAATGAAACCATGGTTTAAACCATGGACAAAAACCATGGAGCGCCAAGTGTCGCACGGAATATTTCGTTACAAAATTGGTCATTTCGTCGACAAAATGACCGTTCGTTAACAAAATTATCATTTCGTGGACGAAATGTTCATTTAGTTACAAAAACGTTGTCATTTCGTTACAAAATGATCATTTCATCGACGAAATGACTGATTTTGTAACGAAATATTCCATGCGACACTTGGCGCTCCACGGTTTTTGTCCATGGTTTAAACCATGGTTTAATTTGTACCACCTTCGTGAATTCGGGCCTATGGGTTTAGAGGCAACTTTAAACGCCCTTATCATTCTCAACCGACGACATATTCCTAAATAGGTAAAAAAAAATATATACTTGAACCATTTTAGATTTATCATGTGTGAAAATTGATATGATAAAGTGCCTCGAATACCACAAAATCTGACTGAGAAGCAAGAAAGACAAATATTTAAGCTGCAGAAAGCAAAGAAAAAAAAAAAATAAGCTGCTCCTGGTACACACCAGGTTGCCATGGCATCAACTGACATACAATTGTACAGCAAACTGGTATACCAGGTTCCCAAAATGTAGATAAGAGTGCCTGCATTTGTGGCCAAAATTCTTTCTTTCTTTCTTTCTTTTTTGTATTATGCTTCCATGGACAATGGCCTTAAGAGAAAGATTAAAGTTTCTTCTATCAATCATAGTTTGATGCAGTTTAATGTTTCCAGGTTAGCATGCCTGTACAGTGACGGGGCGATCGTTTAATTAAACTGAACATTACTTGAATATGAGACCATTCTGAAGCAAATAATTTTCACACAACAATAGATATGTAATGTACTCTTAAATGAATCCCACAAGGATTGGAACAATTATCCTCCAGCATTCCCACTGATTCCCACTGATCAGTTACTAGCCATCCCCTTCAAATAGGCTTACCAGTACCTGAGCACTATAAAATAATAATAACCATTGATAATCATTTGACCCCTATTTATCCAATAAACCCAAAAATGCTATGTGACTGTTAATACACAGGCTACCAATACCTGCAATAAACCGGGTATAAACAAATTGATAAAAACACAGGTCTGCCAAACTGATCTCTGACATTTTTCCCACTCTCCCCACACTGTCTTATAAGATAGGCCTACGGGTTTCACTGTAGGCCTATGGTTTCAATTCATGTTGATGGATGCACTGGTGATGTTGCTAAGTGTGCAAAGAAGATGAGAGAGGTCGTTCACCTCATCATGAGGATGGTCAGTTAAAGGATCACTGTAGGCCTACTTCTCAAAACTTTATTATTCACAGATTCAACTGCTTGTGAAAATGAAATAAATCCTGCATGCAGGGCCTATATAGCTTTCTGACACTCATGTAAAGATATTTTATCGTAAACTCTGAAGTTTAACTCTATCCCTTTCACATCAACTGCACTTCTGAAACCACGTTCGTTGCCAGATGCTGCATTAACCCGTTGAAGACAAGTCCCAAGTAAACTCGGGCAGGTGTCTATGAGAAATGTGTGTTGTAGCAAAATCAGTCCGTCCTCGATGGGTTAAACTTTAAAGTCTGTTAACCGGTAATCACTGACTCCTGTTCAAACTAACCCTTCTTTTTAGGGATGGAATGGATCAAGTTCTACACAACAGACATGAATCAATAGTATTTAGAATCTACATGGAAATTTTAGACATGATAAACAGTATCACTGGTATATGGTTCTATACCATCAACATTGTCCAAGGAAAAGTAAAGAAAAGCTAAATACACTACCAAACAGTACATAATTCATACTCAATGCCTGCAAAACATGTACACACAACTCAGTCAACAGGGTCATTCATGAAACGCGTGTTTGCTAGAGTCTCAACAAACTAGCTACAAGGTGTTTTTCTTCTCGCCCCACAATACAATCATCGCCAAGACCTCAGTAGAGGGCATAAGCAGTCAATATTACCCTTTCTGTTGGTTTCTTCCTGGACTACATACTTACACGCTGTCTGGGAAGTCCAGGTCTCCCCACACGAGGGCAGGCTACACAAACATGATGATATTCCAAGTCAAGGCGATGTGCTTGTATAACAATTATAGGTAGGAACCAACATCACCACCCGCAGTTACTGATGTTTTTTTGCTTTCTTTTTTTCCCCCTCCGAAGCTCTCCACATCTTTCACGCTTTCTGCTCTTCACGAAATTCACAGCATTTGCCCTCCAAGTTCTGCAAATATCAGAGTAGAAGCAGTCAAGTAAAATACTAGTACTGGACGCTGTAATTGGTTGTGTGCCCTAGCGATGCATTTACTGTTTGTGTTTTTCTGTGTGTGAGTGTACGTCTCCCCTAGTCTCGTCGCATTGCATGTGTGACTCCAGTGTGTTTTCTGTGCACTGGCATTGCAGGCTAGACACATTGACCGAACACTCACAATTTATTCAGAGCAATAAACACACTGACTGGAAGTTGACCTTGGAATTGTGTGTGTGTGTGAGTGGGGGGGGGGGGGGTGGACTTGTGTAAAGCGGGCCTAGTCTCCTCCAAGCACCCGTATTAATTTAATCTTTTTGAGAACACTGATGCCAAGTGGTAAGAGTATAATTACAATGGAACCAACATCCGTATATGAATCCTTGGGTACTTACCGGTTTAGATGAGGTATCAGTTTTTATTTATTCATTTTTTATTTGAGAAAGAGAGAGAGACACTTAGGGCCTATATAGAAACCACATATGAAATGTTTAATACAGAGCATACATACAGAGGAATTCAAGGCTTTGGTTTGCACCCGTTGAGGACGGACTAATTTTGCTACAACATGCATTTCCCATAGGCACCTGCCCGAGTATACTCGGGACTCGTCCTCAACGGGTTAAAACAAAGCGATCCTAATAAAAGGTGAGAGCCATCTTTTGCTGGAATTGCTTTGTGGCCATATCTCAGACATTTTAAAACCACAATAAACTTTGAACTCCTAACAGAAATATGTTTTTTTTTTTAAATATTTCATAAGAAATGTCTTATTATCACACCACACCATTAAAACCTGCAGCCCAATTTAAAACAAAACAAAACAAAAAACCCCACTAGAATCCCTTTAAACCTACAGTATAATACTCCTAAAATGCCCCCCCCCCCCCCCCCCCGTTAAATTGTTGTCAATACTTCCTTACCCTTACTATTTTTCAAAATTCAATTAACTTTTTGGGTGATCCCTCCTGCATTTATATACCAAATCTATGGTAATCAGACCTACGGCAAGGGTGTCAGATTTTGTACCCGAACACAATCTGCTGAAATCTTGCTATTTCTTCATACAATTATAACTGTGTATAAACCTACCAACAAAATGAGAAACTTCTCCACATTATGACATTATGATGAATCAAAACTTTCTCATATAGGCCTAAAGTTAAAATGCACACACACACCAACACACTTCCTCTTCCACATTGATGTAGACATAGAGAAGGTTGAAAAAGAAATACATAAGAACATTGGAAAACAATAAAATACATAAGAAATAAAAATCTCAACCTAATTCCATTGATACCTTTGAGGAATTGACAAGGATATTACATAAGACATTTGTACCAAAAAGTGTTATTCCTAAAGCTTTATTCAGTGAGAAATAACCAAAGCTATGATTTCACACATACCAACCATAAATCCATATTTACGGTATATGATATTAAAGGAAAAGGACATTTGCCAATTTAGCCAGAAAGTCTTGTAGATTATTTAATCCTCTACCCTAATGCGAAAGTATGAGGCAATCAGGTGACCCATGGCCGGAATCTTTGGGGGCGGGTGTAATGTTCCTATACCCCTTGGTAAACCCAAGACAAGACTAAAAATACCCCAAGAGTATTAAGTTGAAGTAAGAAGGTAAACGGAAAATTTCATCTGTTCTTGTAATATACCTGTAGATGAGGCTTTATCATAACAATCTCAATGCAATTGAGAATTATGAAATTTGCCTTTTTACTTGATTTCACAATTACAGTGTTGAAGACTGTGTCCTGAGTATACTCAGTCAGGTATCTATGGGAAACGCGTGTTGTAGCAAAATAAGTCTGTCTTGGGGGGCATTTTTCATGAAGCGTTTTGTCCGACAAACTTGTCAGACAAATTTGCTCTTGGCCAATCAGATGCATGGATTTCAGTAGCTCTTGTAACAGTTTGTCAGATGAAATATCTGACAAAACACATCATGAAATGCCCCCCCCCCCTCCCGATTAGGCTACAACGCAGATTTCCCATAGACACTTGCCCGAGTATACTGTACTCGGAACTTGTCCTCAACAGATTAAAGAAGGTAAAATGTGCTCAAAATGGCCAAGGGCTTGAAGTCCTAAATTTACATCCATATGAGTCATTAAAGGTTCCACACAACCACATGCCCACTATAGCAACGGACATCTGCTTATTAAAACAATTATGGAGCCCTTTCTTAAATGCTCAATTAGGACAATTTTGGGAGAGATACTTTATGCATAGGCCTATGTACATGCATCACACATACACCGTACATTCATAATTTCATACAAAATACACTTCACCTGGTATTAAAATACATTTTACTGTAACTCATACAGTGTATGTACATGTAGGCTACAAACCCTGTAGATGTGCTTTGATGTAAAACTACATTATAATAACATGGTATCATTTTCTCCAAAGGCTATGGCCGCTCCTCTACACTATATACTGCCAGCGCATTTTGTTGGAAACAACAATCATGTAGCATGCAGCACAAAAGCAGCTTGAAAAATGTACATACATTTGTGGCATCTAGCACAGTACAGTTCAAAAATTCATGTAGTGCAAAGTTCGCATTCAAAATAGATGGAATAATCCCTAGCTGTGATTTGAATGATTTCAGGGGTATGTAGGCACTTTCAATATATGTAGTTGCTTGAGGCTGAATGCTCAACAAAAAGCACTGACTGCTATTGAGGAACATGCAAACACAAAAAAGAGAGAGCTTTTGGGACAATAACTCTTTTTAATATCCAATTGAGGACGGGCTGATTTTGCTACAACACACATTTCCCATAGACAATTGCCCAAGTATACTAAGGACTCGTCCTCAACGGGTTAAGGGAAACCAGGTCTGAATGTTGTAAGCACAATTGCTGTTGATGCATGAGTGCAACTGCATACATGAACACAATGGACGCAGAAAAATTTAAACTGAGGCAGTGGATTTTGAACTGGGATCCATATTAACCCTATCAGTTCCAGGGACTTAAGACTGTGTGTGCAACACTATCATTTTTTTTTTTTTTTTTTGGTGTGTGTGTGTGTGCAAATTGGCACTCACTAGCACACAAAGGCCCGAATTCACGAAGGTGGTACAAATAAAACCATGGTTTAAACCATGGACAAAAACCATGGGGCGCCAAGTGTCGCATGGAATATTTCGTTACGAAATCAGTCATTTCGTCAATGAAATGATTATTTTGTAACGAAATGACAATGTTTGGTAACTAAACGAACACTTCATCCACGAAATGATAATTTCGTTAACGAAACGGTCATTTTGTCGACGAAATGACCAATTTCGTAACGAAATATTCCGTGCGACACTTGGCGCTCCATAGATTTTGTCCATGGTTTAAACCATGGTTTCATTTGTACCACCTTCGTGAATTCGGGCCAAAGAGTTTAAAGCAAGTTCATCTCTATGAAAAGGTGGGGGGGGGGGAGGGGCAGGAGAGAAACAGTACAGTATTATTTTGTGTCAACCATGCAAAATTCAGAGCACTTTGTTATCATGCTTATAGAATGAATTTCTAATGACGTGTACAGAAATTATGAGCTATCCAGACACGATGATAACAGTCTTCAGACCGACCGCTGACATTTCACCGAACAGTCGCGCTACAACATCAATGGCTTGCTCATCAAATAAGCTAGTCTATGATGTATGTAATGTGCACACACATATAATATGATAGAAATGAATGCAGGGCCCAATGAAATTCCACATCCTTGACCCTTTTAGCATCGTCTTCTCAAAATTCCACTCACAATGCATGTAAAATAAACTCCAGGGGTAGTCAGAGGGTGAATATGTAACCCGCTGCAACAAAAGGATCCTGAAGTCGCCGACGGCTGAGCCGAGAAAATTGAGTTTGAAGTCACATCATCAAAATTGGTCAAAATAATCGGATTTCTGTTTTTGGCATAATTCTGAACTCTAATGTTTTGTCTATCATCTGACGAAATTACGAAGCTAAATGATCAAAGGAAAGGCAAGAAATCAGCGTTTTTCTGGGCCATGATTTTTCGACTTTCAACGTAACAGAAACATGTCCGAAGATTTGGATTTAGCGCCGCAGCTAGACTCCATCCCTAGCAATGACGGAGTGATCTTATTGGTCAGTACGTGGCAACCTGATCACTGATTGGTCATATGTAGATCGCTGGTGCTAAGCTTGAATGAACATCGCAGAGGTTGCTAGGAACATACCTTCTATTGTCAAGCGGTGAAACTGTCTCGCCTCCCCTAGATCATGATAGCGTGGGAAGCATAACTTTAAAGGCGTTTTTCTCGAAACTCTGTTTTCCTCAACCACTTGACATGCACTAATAAAATCATCGATATCTCCGCAACTGAGTTCTTTAATGAGTTATGCTATATATGAAATTAAAGTAGAAGAGTACGGGAATAATGTCATGTAATTTTCAAAAAAAATTGTCCTTCCCCGACTATCGGATCCTTTTGTTGTAGCGGGTCACATCTTCTCTAGATGGAGTCAAAACATTAGAATTACAAACCAGCAAATAATACCCACAGAACTGAGCAAAACATGATAGGAAGGCACCTGTTTACTATCAAAGGCTGGATACTATTTAAGAAACTTGTTTGGGAGAAATATGATTCCAGTCTGGTTTCAGACTTGAAAGAACACAAAACAATTAGAATGTCAAGCACTTGTAACAAACTACAGCTCTCTTTCTATCAAATGATTCCTAGTAACCCTAATTTTGGTGGTTTTTGTGATGTATCTTTTTGCTACAATTTCTCACTTTCTATTGTAGCAGTTGCTATTACACATGGCAAGTTACAATTCTCTCCCATCTGAGCCTTATGTTGTTACGCAGGCCTATACAATTGTTCGTTTCATTTGCAAAACTGTCAAAATTCTCTTAATCGCTATATTTCAGGCTGATGCTTAAATAGGCAATACAATATCTCTTTATGACAACTGTATTTTCCTTTTCTCTCAAATTGACACTCTTCTGTGATTCAAAACATACTTGGATTGACACACTGCAAAAAGTGCGGTGTTAAAAATGAAACACCGAGCTGGTGTTAAATTTCCGGTGCTCATTCATGGTGTTAGATTAACACCTCCGGTGTCATTTCAAAATACAAAATTGTTTTTTTGAAAGTTTCTTAGTTACTGAATTTCTTGTTAATTCTGAACTTCAACAAGACGATGAAGAATTTTCCGATAAAGTACTTGATTTTTGAAAAAAAAATATGCAAATACATTTACACCACAGTTACACCAGTTGTTGTGGTCTCCTATTGAAGCTGGACAGGTGTTATAGCATTGAAATTAACACCACCAATATCAAATCAACACCATGCGGTGTCATTAATGAACTAGAGATTGTAATTTGTCATCACTGACAAATTAAGGTGATCCGATTTCTTTTTTAATCAATGATTCGAATCGTGATAGTGCAAAGTCTCAGCTACAACATACTAAAATCTGAGAGAAATTCACCGAAGCATAAGTAAGATAGTCCTCGATAAAGAGAGTCATGTCAATTTTCACATCTAAAAAAATTCACTCCCATAGAGATAACACGTCATAGCGAAAATAGAAAAAGAAGTACATATGACCTTTGACCCCACTTTGCACAGACAAGATGGCATCTGAGCAAAAAGTGATTATTTTATGAAATGATCCCTGTAACATGGTCTTTACGTGTGCAAAATATGGGAAAGATAGGACATGTATTCACCAAGATACAGGATGAAACATCTATGACCTTTGACCCTAATTTACATACCCAAGATGGCGTCTGATCAAGTCGTTGTTATTTTATGAAATAATGTTCGTGACATGAACTAAATATGTGCAAAATATGGCGGTGATAGGGTATGTTTTTCTTGAGTTATTGCACATAACATTGCAAAAAGAAAAAAATATTTCAATACATCGAAGATAAACTTTAATTTCAAGTAAGTTTTTTGACGTGATCCCGACATCATATGAAAAAACGAAGGGAACATTTAAGATAGCCCAAAGTCTCAGCTACAACATATTAAAATCTGGGAAAAATTCACCGAAGCATAAGTGAGCTAGTGCTCGAAAAAGATAGTCATGTCAATTTTCACTTCCAGAAAAACTGCTCTCCCATAGAGATAACACGTAAACTGGTCAAATTTTACAAGGATACTTTTCATCCATTTTTACGAGGTGATGACGTCATCCAATCAAAAGTTTGTAAAAATAAATATGAAAGAACATTGAATAAGCTACAACATACTGAAAGTTAGGTGAAAATCGGCAAAGGATAAGTGAGATACGCTCGAGTGAACTTGAATTTTGATGACGTCATTTTGAAAATTTACTTTTTTTACTTTTTTAAGAAATTTGATATCTTTTAATCATTTTTTCAGTATCGCCAACCCATGAAATGATATGTACAATTCATCAGCTTTCAAAATATGTAAAGAAAATGGGGGGTCACCGTCCATCCTGACGAGTAAAATCGGATTTAGATTTGGCGGTTTTTTGGCATTGTTGCACTGTATATCGCCATTGACGCGCGCGCGGAATTTCAACTTTGACGGGTCCGTATGACGTCATATTGAGTCGGATCGACTTGAAACTTGGTAGAAACATTCTTTGACATTTCAGACATCCGATACGTGTGAAAAAACGGGAAATTTCTATTGCATATGAGCTGTGCGTGCGTATATGCGCGCGCGCGTACGCGTCCGTCAATTTTTTCTGAAATACTCCAAATGATCTAAAACGTGTGCAAAACAATTTTGAGCTCGATTGGAGCATGTTAAAATTTCAACGCGCGCGTACGCGCTCGTTTACTATGAACGTGACTAAATTTTATGAAATATATCAATAGAGCTTGACTTGAACTATATGATATGTAAATTTCATTGAGAAAATCCATTCCATTAATGAGATACGAATGTGAACGTGTTTTCAGATAATGACGTCATAGTGACGTCATGGTTGACTGATCACAGTGATACATTAGATCTGTCGTCCTTATGACGTGATACATATATGGTATCAGTTTAGAAGTGATAGGTGAATGACTTTTTGAGTTAACCTCTGCACAACATTTGAGGAGAAAGAAATAAAGAAGAAGAAGAAAGAATCCGTACAGATACAATAGGTGATCCGAGAGGATACTCGGATCACCTAATTAACTCTAGCGCAGTGTCAAAAATATCACCAGCTACAGTGTCAAATTAACACCACGAAGTGCCAGGTGAACACTTTTTAATACCGTAACAATACATTTTCTACACCTGTGGGTGTGGTCCTCTATTGAAGATTGATTGGTGTTAGATTTAACACCCATGGTGTCAAATCTAACACCAATGGAATGGCTCTAAAAACCCTTGAAAGATCATTGAAGGACCAAACTGAAATTTTCCAACAAATTTCTCAGAGATCTATGTGGGACCTCAGGGATTGCTGAACATTCACTGAGAGATCAAGAAGACTATTAGGAGATCACTGCAAGATCACCTGTAAGACTCCTTGAGATCTTAGAGAGATCATTCACAATCTCTAAGAGACTAGTCCTTCAGTGCTTCCTAAATGTGACCCTGCACCTCAAAACAAACAAAAAGTCACCAGACATGAATTTTTAGTTAAGACCATATTCTGAAAGAGCAGACTTTAAGCTTTAAAATGATGTATAACTCAAGTCAAATGGACTCTCCTAACCTATCTAAATATTGGAAAGAAAGCACAAACTCAGGAAAAGTGTGAACTGAGAAAAGAGGCTCTGAAGTACAGTGTCCATTCAAGCGCTTAATCTTTACCAAACCATGCTGGCTGTGCGATGAATGGGACAAAAAACAGGAAGTAAACCACCAGAGTAACAACTATGAAGGGATTATCAGATTAAAACTGAAATTACGCATGCCTCATTAACACCTTCTGTCCATAATTAATGCCAACTTTCAAACCAGTAGCGCTATCCTTTCAAAAGTTACTAGAGTTGAAAGTGAAGAGTGTGGACAAGGTTTTTCAGAAATGAAAAAGGGATTCTAAAGACACACCTAATCACACTATTCTACCAAAAATGTTCGAGATAAACTGCTAAAAAAACACACTTTCCTGCCTGTTTTATGATACAAAATTTTAGCATAATGTAAAAGAAGACCCGCTCTTTCAGAAAATATGAAAAAGTAAAGTTCGGCTAGGTTGACCCATTTCACTTATTTTCAGTCCTCACGCAAAATCAGTGTGTGCGACTTTATGTTCGTTTTGAGGTGCACGGTCACAAATGATCTCTCAATAATCTGACAGTGATCTTCTCCATTGTGGCAATTCTTGAGAGACTGTCATAAGATATTGAAAGACTTATGAGCATCCTCTGGCAGATCACTGAAAGACTGCTGACAGCTCTGCCACTGAAAGTCCATTTTCTTGAAAGACAAGGACTGTATTGAGCCATTTCAAGAATCTGTGAAGATCGTGGAGATCATGAAGTTCACTGGCAGATCACGCAGGGATCATGAAGGCCCTCGGAGATCACTGGAACTCACTGAAAGATCATTGAGAGATCTGGTAATTTTTACAGTCTTTCAGTGGTCTCTGAGAGGTCTTGCCAAATGTGGAATGGGGGTGTGACCTGACACATATAACTATGCTTTATGTAAGGTCAGGAACAGAAGGGAGAGAAGTTCTACAGCTTCTGCAATTCCTTTTTTTCCCTTTTGTGCAGATTTAAATAATCAAAAACTTGTTCCATCAAATCTCTCTCCATCATAACATCTATGAAGTAAAATTCAAAGGTGGCAAAGACAAGAGAAAGATGTCCGAGGCAATTCCCCCAGGGTTCTATGGGTTACATTTGAAACCACTTGAGGTCTAGAATATTATTTGACTTTCTCCATCCCCCCTCCCCACACACTTCACTGACAGCCTAACATGATAGAAGAGTTCAAACAAATGCCCTCATAATTATCTTCCTTATTTTTCATTGGGTTCTGATCATTTCTGAGATGACTTTGCCATCCCACAATCACTTTGTCATCTTCAAATTTGCAACTCTGACTGGCAACTCAGAAATTAACCAGTTTAACCAATCTTTCTTGAGTGCAAGTTAAATGGAGTGAACTGAGTTTCCAGTCAGAGTTGTAAATTTTTCTAACCCGGCAACTTAGGGGAAGCTCACCAGGGAAAGCCTGACATTTTGTATTCTTGTAATTTGCTTGTTTTGTTTATCTGTTATCACTAGTATTGTTTGGCAAATGCCGAATAAAATAATAATATTGATGATGATACTAATAATAATAACAATAATAATGATAATAATAATAAAAAAAAATAATAATAATAATAATGATAATAATAATCATGATAATAATAATAATAATAATAATATAATAATAAGAATAAGAATAAGAATAAGAATAAGAATAAGAATACTAATAGTCTAAAAAATAGGCAGGAAGTTTCATCGAAATCAATAGGTGGGAAAGTTATGGAATACAAAATGTAGAATGAAACAGAAGTAGGTAAACCAACATTACAATGTACATTGTCCACCTACATTTTGCCTCTTGGACTTTATATTTACAAAATCAACAACTCTCGGAAATATTGTCATGTGTAACATAACTACTAATTACTGCTTGTTTCAAAGTTTGGAAATTGTTGTGACTTTTTCCTGTAATACCAAATTCCTGGGCACCTACTACAGTTCAACTAAGAAAAAAAAATCAACAAACACTAGGTACTTGAGGCAAGACTATACCAACAGTATTGCATAACACCATGGACTCGCACCATAGACGAAAACAGAAAACGTGACTAGTCTGCTGACCACTACACAGAGAAGTGACCTCAATGAGGTCAACATTTTTCAGTGGAAATGGCAACTTCAGTCACAGGGTCAATGGGGGGGAGGGATAGGGGAGTAGGGGTGGAGAATAGGGGAGTCTATAGGAGAGGGGAGGGGGTAATAATAGAGAAGGGAGAGGGGTGGATATTATAGTAAAAGGGGAGTGTGAGGAAGAATTAGGGCAAAACAGAGGGAGAGATCAAAGAAGAAGAGGGAAATGAAAGAGGAGGAAGTGGTAGATATATGTATTGTGGGGATAATGGAGCAGGGTTGATAAAGAATACAGTAGGAGAGGGGTAACAAAGACTGGAAGGAGGAAGGAAGGGAGAGGGTAGGGGGAGGGCAAAGGGGGGAGAAAAGGGGGGGGGGGGGGTAAGAGTGAGCTGATGGTGGGGCAGAAAGAAGGAACAACTAGGGAGGTATGAAAAGAGGTATGGAGATTTATTCCATGTGCCATCTTCATTAGACATGAGTTTGACAATTTCGTCGGTTGAGAATGATAAGGGCGTTAAGTGACCACAAAACCCATAGTGTTCGAGAAGACTTAAAGATTTGTGGTGTCACAATAGTTACATAATATCAAGAAAATTCAAGACAATTTAAGGAAACAAAATATTTTCTATAGGGCCTACCATGAAAAGAGTACTAACCAGTAACATAGCTTTTCCAGAAAGCTAGGAGAATTATATTTGTTGGAACATAGATCCTGAGTACAGACCAAGATATTGTGTAAAACTTCATATCAAGATGAAGCTTTGTACATTTTTTCTTTAATTGTCTTATGCCTTTCTATCACTGTGAGTTTTAACACAAATTGTGTTTAACTCTTTATGTGCCATGGTGGAAACCCCCTGTGTGCCACGTTATTCTGAGAGAAGGTAGTCATGCTTTGAGAAAGAATTCTGTTTTTCCAATCTGTATAACTTCTACAAATTTCTGTTAAGATGGGCATAATAGTATAAAGCAAAGTTGAAGAGGAATGTAAAGCTTTGTTTCGATATAGATTGTATGACGAATCTGTTTTCAATTTGTCTTTTGAAGACCAGTTTTTACATTACTGTAAAGGCATGACTTTTGCACATAAAACCGTGACAGAAACTTAGAATGTCCAAGCAAATCTAGTTGGGAACACCGCTTGATAGTCAATCACCACAAAGAATGCAAGCTGTATATGAGAGGAACAAAAGCACGAGAAACGCTTTCATTGTGCTGCGGGATTAGCAGTGATTAGCGATTTATCGATCGGTTTTGGCGGCTTTGTTTGTTGAGCAGAACATGCGAAGTTGGCATGCCGTCGACTGAGTCGGATGTGGGAACGTGGCACATAAAGAGTTAATAGCATTCCCATCTCAAAGGGAAGTGCGGCACATGGAACTGAAAAAAAAAAAGTTCCTGATTTTTATCTCCATACTACACTGTAGTCTAATTATTCTAAAAGCCACAATATGTACAGGGATGCCAACCTTGTTAACAGTATTGCAGTATTCTAAGGGCTGAAAAGGCACATTCTGGGCAGAATTCTGTTTTCCCTTTGCCTGTTGGTGATACATGTTTAAAGCACACCCAATATCCAGTAGAAAATTCAAATGAAGGGAACTGAAAAAAGAGCAGAGAATCACATTTGACACAAATTGTGGACAATGATCATTCAGTTGCGGGTTATACTTCATCATGTACCTGTTAAAAGAAAAAAAATGGAAAATGTTCTGCTGTTCAAGCTTAATTTAGGAATGAAATATATATATCTCTTGAAGCATTATTACCACACATAAATGGTCAGCTAAGATTATTATATTTTACTCCTCTTCATGGACAATCATCCCAGACCCCTCCCCTGATCATAAGTATTATTGTAATCCTGAACCTAATCATAATCCTAACTCAAATACTTATGCTAAACTTAACCCTTACCCTAGTCCTTACTCTAATCAGTAATTGTCTTGATTCATGTATGTAAACTATTCACATACACTGGAAATGTGTCCTGTGCAATGTATATAATGTCTTCATAGAATGTGCAATCAATCCCTTTGAATATGCACCAAGGTCAATGATTGCAAAATATATGAATTCTTTTCTACAATGAAATTTCAGGGTTTAATTTTGAAAATCTGAGGACTCTGAGAACCCGATCAAACCTGCTTCAGTGACCACCTGTCTA
The DNA here is from genome assembly GCF_964275005.1 of Diadema setosum. Classification (NCBI taxonomy): domain Eukaryota; kingdom Metazoa; phylum Echinodermata; class Echinoidea; order Diadematoida; family Diadematidae; genus Diadema; species Diadema setosum. Next base: position 4,761,410 of record NC_092696.1, on the reverse strand, counting down.
TCATGACCTGTTTATAATGGTCACTTGCAAACAGCAGCCGCATGGAAATCCCCTTAAAAGAAGACAAGTTGTGTACAGTGCCCACGTGCCTAACACAACCAGCAACAACAGATTTGGTTTCTGCTAGATGACTTGTACCTGTAGGTGATCACAACCACCGCAGAGAAGTGTCTTTTGGGAGAGCAGCTACAAGTGTAGTTTAAAGGGATGGTATAGCATAAATGGTAGAGATGAGGATTGGGCTTTTAACTTTTTGCTAGATATCAAGAAAACATTTGTGAAATAGTACAGAGCATACCATTCAAAGAGGAGTTCAAAATCTATTTGACAAAAATCGGTTTTGGAATGGATGAGATATCCACAAACAGAGTAACATAAAGCACTCGTAATAAAAGGTGGGTCTCACCTTTCGTTAAGATTTTTCTGTTTTGGGTACTTCAGGAATTTCAAAACCAATTTTCATCAAATAAATGTTGATTTCCACTTGGAATTACATGCTCTTTCATATTGCATGAGAGGTTTCTCATTATCTCATCCAAAAATGGGTCTCAACCAAATCTACCAACATACAATCCCTTTTAATGGCTTTAGCATCCAACAAATGCTGATGAAACTTGTCCATGGCTATCCGCCGTTGAGGACGAGTCCCGAGTATACTCGGGCAGGTGTCTACGGGAAATGCGTGTTGCAGCAAAATCAAACCGTCCTCAACGGGTTAACTCTCTGTGCATTGCATTAATTTCCTGTCCATTGGTATGTGTGTGAAACCTGGGCACGATTTGACTCATTAGTAATGAAAGGGTATGCCAGCTAGTATATCATGTTTCACCTTTTTTTTTTTTCTTCAAAAAATCCTATAAAATTTAACTGCACTATCTTGAAAAAATCATATTTGGCAGACACGGAAAACAAAACACAAACAGAGGGACCTGTAAATCAGCAAAGGTCGTGCAAAAGGCTGCCCAACCTTTTCTGTGTTAAAGACGATAAAAAGCGTTCACGGAGGCAAGGGGGCAAGTACGCCTGTGCGAGCACAGTTTATGAGGTTCCCATTCTTTTACACACCACAGCAGTAAACACAATGCCAGCACAATGCCTGTGAGCAAGATCTTTGTCTTAGCTTTCACACGTACTGAGATTGCTTCATTTCTAAAACACAATTGAAATGACGCATCACCAGAAATACATTTCAGACTACGTACTGCAGCTGTATACACACCTGCAATGTGAATGCAAATGAGAAAGGGGGAGGGCGATTCAAATCGTAAAAAATTGTGATCATGTTTTAAAGGCATAAAGACCCGCCGGTATAGTCCCATGCATCGGAGCACGGCGCAAGTTTCCTACAGAGACCTACATGTACACTTTGACCCATTTCCATGAGTCCGAAGAAGTCTAATCCACTACATAGTCAGTGGTCTGATCACAGTATGGTTCATGATTTGGTGGATGATGACACCTTTATTATTATTCATTATTATTGTTATTTATTCAGCAATTCAACATGAAATACAAGCAGACATAGAATACAAAAATTGGAATCGTATTACATGATATAAAGATTGTGGTCATTCCAGGTGCATGCCGCTGGTTGCCAGGGGAGGAAAAGGCAAACTTAATCACTGAGCAAACTTCTTCTGGGACGTCATACTAAGAAGCACGCATCCTGGCATCACTGCAGACTGCGTGATGCGCAGAGAAGACAACAAAGGCAACGTTACCTAGCAACACCTATGCGCTGTACTCTTGATGACAGCTCAACTTCGGCAATCTTCGTATCAATGCTAATGGTGATCAGCACTATCATCCATCAACGCCCCCACAACTACCAGATCAACGCACATAATGATGGTCAAAGAAGAGGTGTTTTCCAATTGCATTTTGCCACAATTAAGCAGCAAAACGGTGGTGTGAATGTAATTATGAATTCCAATCATGTTTTGGGCAGAGGAAATTACGGTAACCTTCCACCCATTTCCACAGAAAGATCGCACTCTTCAAATGCTCGCACTGCAGTCAAAGTGCACGCAACTTTAATATATAGATCAAGAGTAATTGATTGGAAGCCAACCTCCTCTCCTCGATCTGAAATTTAACTCTTTATGTGCCATGGTGGAAAACCCCTGTGTGCCACGTTATTCTGAGACACGAAGGTAGTCATGCTTTGAGAAAGAATTCTGTTATTCCGACAACCAACTTCTACAAATTTCTGTTAAGATGGGCATAATAGTAGGCAAAGTCGAATGCCAAGCTTTGTTACGATATAATTTGTATGACAAATCTATTTACAAATTTTCTTTTGAATGACCAGTTGCTATATTACTGTAAAGGCATGACTTTTGCACATAAAACCATGACAGAAACTTAGAATGTACGAGCAAATCTAGTTGGGAACATTGCTTGATAGTCGACCACCACATAGAATGCAAGTCGTATACGAGAGGAACAAAAGCACAAGAAACGCTTTCATTGTGCTGCGGGATTAGCAGTAATTAGCGGTTTATCGATCGGTCTTGGCGGCTTTGTTTGTTGAGCAGAATATGCGAAGTTGGCAAGCCGTCGACTGAGTCGGACGTGCGAACGTGGCACATAAAGAGTTAAGAACTGCACAGTCCACAGTCCTCGCTGATGACAATGATTCAAATCATAAAAAGTGTAATCCTGTTTGTAATTCAGCATCAAATCAGGCACTCTCAGTACGTGTGAAAGCAAGACAAGAATGGGAAGGGCTTTAGTCTCTATTTGCTGCAGATCCAACTTCTACTATTAAAGTGAGCTCAAATAAGCCAGATCTCAACACAGCCTGCAAGAGGTTTAATTGGTGCTATGCATATCCAGGCAACAAGAGTTATTTTTGGCAAACTCTGCTCTAGATTTATGCAACTCTGTGACAGAAGTGCAACAAGTCAAAAATTAATTATGGTTTTGTTCAAGTGCATGACTTCTTACCTCCTTTAATGGCGAAATGAATGCATTATTACAAACTATAATTATAATGTACTCTTAAAAGTTTGCATTATATGTACATAAATCATATTAATATAGGTGCGATGATAAAAGGATGCTAGTAACAACCATAAATACAAAATAAACCTGTCATGTGCTAAACACTTAACTATTATTTGCCAAGCTTTTTCATCAACATTCAGCAATCTATCCAAACTTGACCAAAGTTGTAAAGCTAGCAAGCCTATTTTAGGTGTATAGCAATAGTCCAACAGAAGGCTATGGTCACAGTGACACAATAGGGTTATAATTTATTTATTGACAATATTTTACTTGCATACAGTCAAACCTGTCTTAGGGAGAACCTGTCTATAGCGGCCATCCGCCGTATACCACCATGACAAATAATTCCCTCCGAGAGAAAAAGCATGTTAAAGAACCTGTCTATAGTGGCCACCTGTCTATAATGACCACTTTTTCGGGTGGCCTTTTAGACATTTTTGACTGTACGGTATGTGTCAATCAGTGATAAAGGTATGGCAGTATGTACCCCATGTTTTGGTGAAGTACCGGATATTCTGATTCTATGCATGTTTTGTTCACCAATGTCCTCCCCCCCCCCCCCCCCCCCGGCTTGCCTTACCTAGCAACAACACAGTGAGTTCCTGCCTGTAGAATGTTTGAAGGAGAACATGTCAGTGAATGAAACTTGCTTCATTACCAGGCTGTATATAGGCCTATATTAAACTACAAATTGGGAATTGTACATGAATACATTACAGAAGCAGTCAGTTAACTGTGTAACATGGCACAGTAAGGTCTGTAAGAGGGGATGACATCACTGACCTGCACCAGAATCTATCCTTTTTTTTTTTCAAAATTTGAACTTAAAACCTTACATCCTTAATAATTTTCATCAGATTTTGTGCTTTTGTGTTTTTTTAAGTAATGCGGCTATGATATTTTGTAGGAGAATATATTATGTATTATATATATATGCAATATTGTTGGTCAAAATCATACTTTTTGTGTAAAAAAAAAGGACAGATATATATATAAACATAGCTATCACCACCTCATCTAATTTGCATATACTGTAATGATTGTATGTATGTAGAAGTAGATTGGTGTAAACATGTGTGTAATTTTAAAATTAAACAAGGAAAAGTAGAAATTACGCGGTGCGTAATATATGTCCCCGCCGGAAGTAGCATTTTGTAGCAAAATGTACAATAAAGGTGAAAAATCAAGGTCAAAGGTCAAAGAAGTCAAAGGTCAAAATTCTGTGTAGAAGTTTTGAAGCGCTCACCTAGTGCCATCACATAAAGCAAACGGAATCGAAATCGGGTTAGAAATGGCGAAGGAGTAGCATTTTGTAGCAAAATGTACAACAAAATGTAGGTCAAAAATTAAGGTCAAAGGTCAAAGGTCAAAATTCTGTGTAGAAGTTTTGAAGCCCTCACCTAGTGCCATCACATAAATCAAACAGAATTGAAATCGGGTAAGAAATGGCGAAGGAGTAGCATTTTGTAGCAAAGTGTACAATACAGGCCAAAAAATCAAGGTCAAAGGTCAAAGAAGTCAAAGGTCAAAATTCTGTGTAGAAGTGTTGAAGCCCTCACCTAGTGCCATCACATAAAGCAAACGGAATCAAAATCGGGTTAGAAATGGAGAAGGAGTAGCATTTTGTAGCAAAATGTACAATATAGGTCAAAAATCAAGGTCAAAGGTCAAAGAAGTCAAAGGTCAAAATTCTGTGTAGAAGTTTTGAAGCCCTCACCTAGTGCCATCACATAAAGCAAACGGAATCGAAATCGGGTTAGAAATGGAGAAGGAGTAGCATTTTGTAGCAAAATGTACAATACAGGTCAAAAATCAAGGTCAAAGGTCAAAGAAGTCAAAGGTCAAAATTCTGTGTAGAAGTTTTGAAGCCCTCACCTAGTGCCATCATATAAAGCAAACGGAATCGAAATCGGGTTAGAAATGGCGAAGGAGTAGCATTTTGTAGCAAAATGTACAATATAGGTCAAAGGTCAAGGTTAAAGGTCACGACTGAAATTCTGTGTAGAAGTTTCAAAGCTCCCATGTAGTGCTATCATATAAAGCAAACAGAATCAAAATTGGCTCATAAATGACAGAGAAGTAGCAAATTGAAGATTTTGATCACACACGGACGCACACACGGACGGACACACGGACGGACGGACGGACGGACGGACGCTACGACACACGGACGGACACACACACGTACGGAGCCCGTTTCATAGTCCCCTGCTCGAACTCGTTCGGCGGGGACAATAACTTTCTGTTTTCATGTCAGATGTTCATGAGGCTTCGACCACTGTGCTTGTTTTAACCCGTTCCATACGGGAACCTAGTGGCCTGTGTATTAAGTTTATGGGGATTTCAGAATTTTGTGTGGAACACGTTAATGTTGGCTCACTCTTTAAAGCTAACTTGAAAATGTAGTGCCATTGCACTTTACATGCTGAGTGGTTTAAAAAGAAAGAAAGGGAGGGAAAAGAACAGGTGGAAAGTGCATGCACAGGAGATGTGGTTAGGGCACACCAAAATGAGAAAGATTTGTCATTCTCTATAGCACATGGCACTTTGCAGACAAGCTGCTATACTTGAATCACCACCACCTGCACTCAATCTGAGGGTCCCCTACAGCATTTGGCACTTCTGTGCAAAATGTGCGGAACGTAGAGTAGACGACTTACACTGCGTTGTGCTGTAACCCCTGCAGAGATCTCGACAAGTACGCCCCGACTATCTTACAACCGATGGAAGCTGTGGAAAAATGTCAAGAAAATTCAACATCATTCTGAATCATATTTGAGCCAGCTGAGCTTCAGCTGTATGTTTAAAGACCATGTAGTGCTGCATGTGAGGATTCATGGAGCAAGACGGCTGGCCCAGTCTGGAAATGTGTGTACATCTTTATCACAGATTTCTGAATTAGCACACACACAGCCGCAGAATCTGAACTGGAGTCAACCATCACTGATGAATGTACGCTGAAATGCACATACAGTGCACTCCCGTTATAACGAACATGGTTATAACAAAATTCCAGTTACAACAAAGTAAAAAGTCAGGTCACAACATTATCCACTCTATGTATTTCTATTGTTTATTTGTTCGGTTACAACGAAATTTCGACATAACAAAAGAAAACTGCCAGTCCAGAGGACTTCGTTGTCACAGGAATCCACTGTATTTCTAAACTGGTGCAATTCCTTAACTGGTGCAAGTACTTGTTGTCATGTGTACCCAAGAGGGCAGCATATATGCACTGAACCACCCATGTATCCCTGTGTTACCGGGTCTTTATCCCGCTGAGCACAGCAGAGAATGATTTTCCTTCTCAAAATTGAATAGTAATTTTTGTCGATGGACATATACATTTTCAACAAAATGGTATACAAGTCTATGTAATGCAACGACTGCTATGCAAATTTCATTTTGTATAGCAGTCATACCAAAATGCATAGCAAATTGCTATGCGATACCAGGAAAATTATTCCCTGCACGGACTGATTTTGCTATTGAAATGGCTGAGATATTAAAAACAAAGCGATCCTAATAGAAGGTTGGACCCACCTTTTATTAGGATTGCATTGTTTTACTTTGTTTATGGATATCTCAGCCATTTCAAACGAGATATTCATCAAATTTTGAATTCCTTTTTATTATGCTCTTTTACATTTCATAAAGTGGTTTCTATCTCTAAAAAAAAATAAAAGCTTGACACTTACCTGAACAAATACTATATACCAATCCCTTTAAGAGGGTTTTCTCATTGGCCTTGGGCTAGGTGGCAACAGCTTGGTGGTGTCTCGAGTCTCACCATTTGTAGGGACGTTGCAAGACGTCTCCGCAACATCTTTATGAGACTATGTGGGTCTTTGTGGAATTGTAAGTGAATACATTGATTTTTTTCAGAAGATGTGTCTGCAATCGAGGTCTCTGCGACATCTCCTTAGTTGCGACCACATCATAGAGATTAATTTTGTCCAAGATGTCTCTAAGACATCTCCACCTTTGCAACCTAACGGAGACCTATGGCAACCAACTACCATCAATGTGGAAACATTGCGGAGACGTCTCCACAAATGAGAAGACGTCGCAGAGACATCTCGGCGGCATATCTGTCACTTAGACCCCGTTTACAGTGCGGGGTTGGGCCGAGCCGCAGCCGAGCCGCGGCCGAGCCATGGCCAAGCCCAGCCTCAATTGCGAGGCCGGGCCCCGCAATTTTGTCCGTTTACACTGCCGGGCTCGGCCGCGCTTTTGATTCAAACCTTTCAATATTTTGTCGTAGTGGCGCTCTGCTTGTAAACAAACGCAATTTGGTATTGTCTGGTTTTCAGACCCTTTGCCAAATGAATTCTGTGGCGACGAAGTCGCCATTCGGGCAAAGGCCTTAGCCGAAGGAAAAAATCCTTTGCAGGACAAAACCACCTTAAACTGTACTAGTTTTCGACGTTGAGGGGGTTAATATCCTGAATAGCGAAATAGTACAGGCAGCTAGGGTTTGGAAGCCTGACTAAAATTGGCCGCGCATTTGGCCCAGTTTGCGTTTACACTGAGAAAAGGCCGGGCTCGGCCACGGCCGAGACCACCTCCAGAGCGAGGCCAAATGCGGGGCCAATTTTGGCCCCGCATTTGGCCTTTTGCGCGTTTACACTGAAGCGGGGCTGGGCCGAGCCTTGCACTGTAAACGGGGTCTTACAGGCAAATGAGTTTTTACCTCGTTTGGACACACTTCAAACATCACCCTGGAATCGCCCTCTGAGTTACAGCGCAAGTCATTTTGTTTCTTTGTCTGTTTTTTGTTTATCACGTCACAAAAATCATGGCACCCTAGCACCACCTCCTTCAGTGAGATACATGTACCAGTAGTCCCTTTATTCGCTCTAAGCTCAGTCAAAGACCCACATGCGATTTCAAAACACCAGGTCAAGAAGTGACACTGCTTTAGACCGACATACAGACTGGATCTCTCACTGTCTAGCTGAATATCATGAAACATAGCATCAGTGTGAATTGGTCCCTGTACAATGTAAAAATACTGGACGACATGATGCCCGGTGCGAAAGGGGGGTACAGCTTTCAAGTTTGGCCTCTGAATGCCATCTTCATTCCAATGCCATTCTTGAGGCAGGAGATGGGGAAGGCGAGTGAGGGCGGAAGAGTTGTAATTTATCATTTCTAGCCTAGCAGAACTCCGGAAGCAGTGTAATCCCAAGCTAGGCCTACACATTGCTTTCTCTCATCTCCCATTTCTTCCTCCTTAACTAGACACCATCAAACATGATTGCTCCAATAAATCACCGATTCTGAACCTTCCTAAAGGAGATGGGTCAGGGTGGAGTTCAAGTCTTCCTTTGTCCCATCCTAATCTATCTCTTGATGGAAAGAGATATACTAAGAAAAGAGAGAGATAGGAGAAGGAGAGGAGAAGAGAATGTTGCAAAGAGAACAATTAAAGGGCAGGTTCACCTTCATAGACATGTGGATTGAATGAATGCAGCAATATTAATAGAATATACACTTTTTTATCAGCAAGGGTTTGAGGAAAATTGGACAATCCGTTTATAAAAAATGTATTATTTTTTGAAGTTTGTGCTTAGTCACTGCTGGATGAGAAGACTACTCCAGCTTGTGATGTCATATGTGTATAATAATTATCGTTATAAAGAAAATATAAAGAAAAATTGAGATATTTTCACTTTCTCTCATAATAAAAGAACACTTGACTTCCCACTTTCAGAAGGCAAGGGGGAATAATATTACCCTAAAGATACATCAGAGACGAGTGGAGGAAACGTGCACTTTTTTCAAAGAGCAAAATTTTGTGAAATTCTCTTTACATTTTCTTCATATCATTGTACGCATGTGACATCATACACTGTAGTAGTCTTCTAATCCAGCAGTGACTGTGCAGATACTTTAAAAATTCATAACTTTTGAATGGATTGTCGGATTTTCCCCAAACTTTCACTGATGTGTTTTACTACAACTGTAATATTGCTGCATTCACTCAATCCACATGTATATGAAGGTGGACTTGTCCTTTAAATCTCAAGTTCAGTTTATCAAAGGGAAAGACAAGAATGCCATTAGAAGTGCTCTCATGAGTTCTTTACTATGAAAATCCTCCGTCCATATTAAAACAAACATTTATCCTTAACATCTTTTACAAAAAGCAAAATACAACCAACCAACCAAACAAACAAACAAAACAAGCGGATACTATATACTCCATGACACTGGCCTTGAAATTTTACAATTGTTTTCTTTCCAGGTAAACTTGTTTGTACAAGTCCTACTCCTGAAATTATTTCTACAGTTGAGACATTTATAAATAAAACCTTTTATAAATAAAACCTTTAAAAAAATCCTCTGATATGGATGGGCTCTAGGATAGGGATTTTCCTTCACACGATACAAAGGTTTTAAACATACCCCCTTCCATATATCTTTGAGAGTTAGAAATGGACATTCAGTTTAATTTTTTGTATCTACAGTATTGTATTTTTCTGGCTTTATCGATGATAAAGCCAGCAAAGCTGCTGCGGTGGATAATTTGAAATTCATCACACCAACAATTCTATAACCACCCAAATTTCCAAGGACTCAAAACACCATCATCATGTCACAGAAAACAAATTTTAAGCACTCCTTCATCAAACTGAAATTCAGACCTGTGGGCTACTATATGGACATAAATGGTACCCTGGGGTACCAGAAAAAAATCGGCCATTTTGTTGAATTATTTATTTTTTTTTTTAGGGCTGTACCCTGGGTTACCAAAAAGTGGGAAATTAATTTTTTTGTGTGTGATTAATTCTTCAACATTCAATTATGGCCATTGTTCTTGTAAAAAAAAAAAAACCCTCTTCATCCTGTAGTTTTCTCAATTAATCCCTGAGCCAGCAGGGTCGTAATAATGCCATCTGCCTCCGCCTTATCCCCGGCGTCACTGGCCTTCTGAAACACCTCCAGAACATCGGCGGCCCCTTCCTTCCCCAACTTCCGAGTGGCGCGAAGCGTCGCGTTTTCCAGCCTCTCCTCTCTGGAAATTGTCCTTCTTTTCCGGCCCTTTCCTTTCAGTGCGGCATAGCCCCCATCACCTGCTGGCATTTTTGCAGCTTGATCCTAATTGCGAAAGGATATTTTGTTCGGCACAAAGTGCACAAAGCTTACGAAATTACGGGATCGAAACTACGTCTACGAGATCGTAACTTTGGCACAGCTAGCGGGCTATTATAATAGTGCGTGTAGTCAGTGCATGAAGCGCTATACTGAGTATCGCACCGTACCAAGAGTACAGTGCGCATACGTAACGCAGTAACTCTGCGGTTGTACTCGAGTGAACGTGAGATGGCGCTACACAACGTGGTACCCCGGGTTACTACGATACCCCGGGGTAGCGCGTGGTGCATCATTTTGCAGTTTAGGAAAACACCCCAATATTACAAATGTGCATCTCAGTCGTGGATCTAGGGAGGATCACATCATACGAACGCCCCCCACCCCTTTTATTTTTTTTGTTGAAACAAAAGAAATAAAAAGAAAACATGTGTGTGCGCCCCACCTTTAATTTTGTAAGCGTGCCCCCTCTTTACAGAATTCCAGGATCCGCCCCTGCATAATCATCAGCTCAAAAACAGCCCATAAATGATAAATTAGCCTGAAGTTGACACATGCCTACTTGGCTTGCACAGGTCACGTTGGATTCAAGAAAACTTCAGGCTGGTGGAGATGCAACCCAAATAGTGCACTAGTTCACAAATTAGGGCGCTATTTCACTAACTAGAACAAGATATTTTTTTGGAAAAATTTTCTGACCAAATACTGTATACACCAAATATCTAGCAAGGTTTTTATTTTCACGAATTTTAACGAGTCAGGCGCTATTCGCAAAATTAAAGACATGCAAAAATGATGACTCTGAGCCCGATATAAATGTGATGAACGTGTACAATTCCCCATTCAGTACAGACTGTAGAATTGCTAACCTAAGCAGGACTTGCAAAATAGTCTAGAAGTCCCAATTCATGAAAATTTAGACTCGCTAAATATATGTGACCCGCTACGGCAAAATGATCCTAAAGTCGGGCGAGGTCGATTATTTGGAAATTGCATGACACAATTTCCTAATCTTTCTGCTTTAAATTGATATATAACACGTCTTAGAAAAATAATCGGCTGCGGAGATATCGAGACGTCTGGGAAATCACTGTTTCGAGAAAAGCGCCCTAAAAGTTCTTCTTGCGACGCAATCACAATCAAGAGACACGCAAGTCAGTATTCACCTCCGGACAATAGAAGTTAAGCCCTAGCAACCCCCGAAATGCTCATTCAAACACAGCGTCGGCGGTCTCCTCACCGACCAATCAGTGACCAGGATGTCAGGAGAAGCGGCTAGGCATAGCGCAACCCGCCCGCACGCACCAGTCGACTGGGCAGTGTACGAGCTTCACGCTTCGGTAAGCGGCAAGCAGCAAACTGACCAATGAGATCACTCTGGTCGTTGTTAGAGGCGGAGCGTATGTGTGGCGCTCAATCCAAATGTTCGAACCAGTTTCTGCTTCGTTGAAACGCCAAAAAAACATGGCCCAGAAAAACGCTATTTTTTGGTCTTTCCTTTCATCATTTGGCTTCAAAATTTCGGCAGATGATAGAAGACATGTCAGACTCTAATAATATGTCAAATTCAGAAAATCGTAAGTTTTGACCAATTTTGATGCTCTCAACTTCAAACTCGATTTTCACGGCTTCAACCGTGCGCGACTTAAGGACCATTTTGTTGTAGCGGGTCACATATGTTGTACACAGGATTGCACTCGTAGGGTCTTCACTGCACAAATAGCAGGTTAATTTGACATCAGGCTAATTCCCTAACCACAAATGTTAATTTTCACTAATTTTGGTGTGACCTCAGGGATCACTCCAAAATCTTCAAGTGATCACTGAGGTCACTCCAAAATTAGTCAAAATAAACATTTTCCCTCAAAATTCACTCCAATTTCACTCTAAACTCACTATTTTCTGTTATTCACTCCTTCAAGAGTGAACTTTTTCACTCTTTCTTTTTCTTAGCTATCCAGACTCTGGCTGCCCAACCTGGTGCACCCTTACCACTCCAGTGTATGTTCTGGTTTCGAAAAATGTGATATGATATTTGTGATTGAAAGCCGAATAAATGATAATAATAATAATAGTAATAATAATGATAATAATAATAATAATAATAATAATAATAATAATAATAATAATAATAATAATAATAATAATAATGATAATAATAATAATGATAATAATAATGATAATAATAATAATAATAATAATAATAATAATAATAATAATAATAATAATAATAATAATAATAATGATAATAATAATAATGATAATTATAGAGAGAACATTTCTCAACAAGACTTTCTTGGATTCAAACCTGGGCATGCTAGAGTATTTCAGTGTCATACAATCTGCAAATGCAGTGCAGAACTTTGTACATGGATGTTGACTGAGGCACCATTGATGATGCCGCCTTTTTTCTCTCTTTTCTTTTTCCTTTCTTCCCCCCCCCCCCCTCCAGTCTGAGATCATGACACCTGTGACAGGATCTGCTTCCACAGCAGTCTTCAAAAATTGGGAACATTTTGTCTCTGTGAAACATTCTTCATGCAGGTGTTGGTGGAATCACACTGAAGGCCAGACTCGTAGCAGGTGCAAAGGATATCACTGTTTATTAAAGGGCAATGCCCCAGCTGTTCTGTGGAAGATGGCTCTTTTGGGTTGGAATGGGGGACTTCCTTGCACCCCTCGGCCTTGAGATAACCCTGTCCCTGACTGCTGAACCATTTACTAGTCTACTCTAGCCTACATTCCAGACTATGGATCTATTTTCTCTCTGTTTTTAACTACTGGAAGAAATCCTTGAAGATTATATGCCATGTTGAGTATGCTAATTTTGTGTAGTAGCTAGCTACACTTTGCAATAAATCCTACATTCAAACAGGGCTTCTACAAAAACTGCAGCTGTAGACTTGATTGCATGAGGAGCAAAAAGATGTTTTTGGAATAGACTAGTGAAGCCACAAAGAAAAACTTATATCCCCTTCATGCCTAATGATAATAATAATAATAATAACAATAATAACAATAATAATAATAATAATAACAATAATAACAATAATAACAATTATATAAATTATAGTAATGATGATGACGATCATAATAATAATAATAGTAATAATTATAATAATGGTAATAATTCAGATAAATTAATAATAGTAAAAATGATTTAAAAAATAATAATAATATTCATGGGGGTATTCATAATACCCTTCACTACTCAGGCTAACTGCTTCAAGAGCATGACAATAATAGCAAATTTCTCCTGAAATCTCATGGGAACTCATGATGTGACGCTGTCCCTCATTCATATTGACTGGTTCCATTTGAAAACCTATGATACTGTGTAAAAAGTCTATGGGGATTTCAGAATTCAGTATGAAACGCGTTCTCACTGATCACAATGGACCTCGTAGCACGGGGACAGTCACCAGAAATCTTACTTTTAATACGACTGGCCATCCACACTGCTATCTGGACTGTCCCTGAGCTGCGGGAGCAATTCGAGGCTTGGATTGGGCTCTAGCTGCCGCTCACAAACAGACTTTGCGCATACTATCATTAGTTGGCCCGCAATGGGCAAATTGAGCAATTTCATTGGTCAAAGTGACCAAATCCATCATTCAAGGACCAATGATAGTGAGTATGACTGGGAGTGTATGTGAGTATTGAAACCAGGTAATGAATAGATCTCAAAGCTCACCTTGCTGGCGTGCTTGACTTTGGTTCTCTACAATTACAACTTTTTGTTGGAGACCCTAAAGCACTAATAACAGTGCCATGGCTTCTGAAGAAGCCTAATTTCACCATTTGTTTATTTCACTAATTATTGATTATTAATCATTATCATTCATAATTCCTTACAAACTAGAATTATCACTGAACGTGATTAATACCCCCGCCCCTAGTGTTGATTTATAGTATGTGATGTCATGAGGGCAATGACATTAATAGCAAGTTTGTGCACTTGTCGAATTGGAAACAGAATAATGTTAGTTTACTGTACAATTACAGAGTTGACACTGAGTATAAAACTTACAGCAAATGGAAACATGCTTTCCCCTAGCATCACTACACTTTTGTAAAGACCATCATACACACCAAATTTGACCTTCATAGCTTGAATGTTTTGTTTTGATACAAAAAATGAGTGGTTACCATGGCAATATATTTTCCTTATACTAACACATTGGTGTCTTGCAAAACTACACTTCTAGATCATGATACATTAAATTTGACTTTAATTGCTTGAATGATGGAAAAGTTATTCGATCTGCGAGGTTTTGGTAAAATTGTGGTTACCATGGCAACGGTTTGTGTGACAAACACAAAAATTATGTGTTCTATATCTATACCTCAGGGCCATAATGCCTATCAAATTTGGTTTCACTTGCTTGAAAACTGTGGAAGAAGTTCACTCCACAGGATTAAAAAAAAAAAAAAAAAGTGGTTACCATGGCAACGCATTGTCCGATACAAATACAAAGGACATTTAGCAAAACTACACTGTCTTAAAGAGCATCATACACACCAAATTTCATCTTCATAGATTAAATGGTTCAATTTGATACAAAAATTAGTGGTTACCATGGCAACACATTTTTCTTATATTAAAACATTGGTGTCTTGCATAACTACACCTCCCGATCATCATAAACACTAAATTTGACCTTAATTGCTTGAATGATGTAGAAGTTATTCAATCCACAAGGTTTTGGTAGAATTATGGTTACCATGGCAACGCTTTGTCCGACAAACACCAAAATTATGTGTTGCACATCTATGCCTCAAGGCCATACTGCCTACCAAATTTGATTTCAATTGCTTCAAAACTGGAAGTTGTTCACTCCACAAGATTTCGAAGAAAACATGCGGTTACCATGGCAATGCTTTGTCAAGTACAAACACATTGAGAGTCTTGCATAACTACACCTATAGATCATCATAGATACCAATTTTGAAATTGATTGCTTAAATACTATGGAAATTATTCAATCCACAAGGTTTTGGTAAAATTATGGTTACCATGGCAACGCTTTGTCCGACAAACACAAACAAATGTCTTGCACATCTACACCTCAATATCATCATTTACCCTAAGTTTCATTTAAATTGCTTCAAAACTGTAGGAGGAGTTTGCGACGCAAGATTTTGCAACAGACCAACCGACCGCCCGCCCGACTGCCCGACCAACATCACGGTGATTCCTACCCCCTTCACACTATGTGTGGCAGGGGTATAATTATAACCTCTGCAATTAACAGTAACCAACACACCTTGTCTCAGATGTTGTCTCAGTCTTAATAGCAACAACCAGCACACACAATAGAAATTCTAAAATTTTTGAGAGAGTTATTTAATTTTGAGAACTTGGTATTTTATCACTTGGCATCAAATTGACAGAATCCATCCAGAAATTCTGAAAATTTCCAAGCGCCATATTCTAAAGAAAATTTGATCATGTGTGTGTGTGTGTGTGTACACGAATTGCATTATTGTATAGGCCTATTGATACACTTTGGTTAGCATGGTTTACATATTACCGATACTGTTCTTGTCATTTATCCTGCTGTACACGCTAATAAGCCAAGCTTTACGGAAAATCTCCTGAAAGGTGGTGATATATGTCTTAGATAACCTTTTGCGGAGGAAGATCCATGCATAAAATATGAATGAATACATGATGTGCTCAGTCCACTGAATCTAATCGATGCAAATATCACAATAAGCCTCAGGAGAAAACCTTACTTTCTGTACATACAATTATGTACAGTGTAAGTACACATGTGTGGTACACCAGTACTAAGACACATAGGGCATAGAGACAAGATTGCTATTAAAGGTCCTGTTTACCTTTGGGAGCAGTGAGTTAAAAAATGTTCAAGATATCACATTTGATGCATGTGTAGGTCTGTTGTGTCACAAAACATCCTGCCATATACAATTTTCGCAATAAAGCCTAAAATATAAGGAGATATCAGTGTTTTTCTCAATAAACGGTAACTGTAGACGGTTTAGTCTGGAAACAGTGTTATTAAAACTATTGTTCACATTTTGTGTATTTAACAACACTTAACATCGATTATACAGATTCAAATTTTTACAATGGTTGTTTCTATCCACGACTCACATTTTAGAACTATTTTAAAGCACCATAATGCCGTTTTTTTTTTTTCATTGATCTGCAAATGGTAAATTATGCCTTTAAAAGTATTTTGCAATTTGCTGAACATTTTCAAGCCAAAGCCTTTGACTTTCTTAGTTCACTAAGCAAACCTCTTTGTTGTGGTCACCTGCTTCACCTGGACACTGTAAATTCTTCTGGCAAGGAGTAATGCCCTGCAATGGAGACCCTGTACATAATGACCACCTGTCTAGAATGGTCTCTGCTCATTTAATTTTTCTTGTATTATTAAAGAGGAAATCCAGTCCAAATATACATGTACATTAAGTTAGTCTTACAAAAAAGAGTAAAATTTTATGAGTTCAATGGTAAAAATTTGACTGAAATCAAATGAAAAATAAGAAAGTTATGAAATTTTGATAATTTCTCGAAAACAGTTCATGTACAGTGGGCATGAATATATATGCAAATGAGTGAACTAACCATGTCATACCCTCACAATGTCATACCCTCACAATTTTGCATTGATCATGTACAAAAGAATGACGAAAATTCAATGTTTCGGTCGTTGAAGTCTGAAACATGACATTTTCCTGGTTGAATAACGTCAGCATAGTGATCAGTTAGATACATGAGAATTTGAGCCTCAGGCATGATTATATTTGAATGAAAAACAGGAAATTTCAATTTTGTTTTTGTACAAATATAGAGGTATTGGTAGGTTGTGAGGGTATGACACACTCACTTTGCAAATTGCATATTTATATGACTGTTCAAGAACTGTTTCCCCTAAAATAGTGAAACTTCAAAATGTCATAACTTCCATTTTTTAAAATCCGATTTCAATCAAATTGATACCGTCGAACCTAATATTTTACTCTTTCTTATATAGTGATCAGATAAAACTATTTTGACTGGATTTCCCCTTTTATTATTCAATGCATCTACATGTACAACCTGTAAATAGAACCAGCCTCAGACCATGTGTGGGAATTATCTTCCTGCTATCATTCCTGTATCTCAAAGAATGGCCCTTTACCAAGCAGTAGTAAAAATATAATAAGAAAAAAATCCAAAATCTCTTCCCTCCATAATCTGAAATGGAAATCATTACAAAAGGGGTAGTATGATATTGGTTGACGTGAGGATTCACCTTTTTATTATTTTGCGAGATATTACAAAATCACTCCACAAAATGTTAAAGACTATTCTGAGAGCATACAGTTCTCTATTATGGGGAATTGAACACTTATTTGATGAAAATCAGTTTTGATATTCACATAATATCCAAAAACAAGGTAAAGGAAAGAGATCCCAATAAAAGTTGTGGCCTGTCACATTTTATTACGATCACCTTTTTAGGTATCTCAGCCATTTCAAGACCATTTTTTTTTTTTTTTTTTTGAACAAATGAACTGGTTGTGAATTCCTCGAAAAATTACATGTTCTTTCATATTTCACACTTTTGTTAAATCTAAAAAATTATTTTAAAAAAAGAACATGTTAGAAAGCTGAAGACTCATCCCATCCAAAACTATCCATCCCTTTAAGACTTATCGCATAAATTATGTACATAGAAGATTTATTGTATACTGTGGACACAGTGCTTATTGCTGGTATACCTGCTGACATTATCTCCTGATATCACTGAACTGGCCTCTACTTCGCCTTACCAAGTGCTATCTACTATCTTACCATAGAGGCCATAACTATCATTCCTTTCTTTGTTTACCTTGAGTGGTTTCAGACAGGTTTTACCATCTGGATTAAAGGTTAACATGAATGTACAGAGGAATACAGCTGGAAAGTTGGGAACAGAAAAAAAAAAATAGCAGCTGTTCTCATCACTGTTGTTTGATGATAAATCCATGCCTTGTATCTTGTGCCATCGGTGGCAAAATGGTACAATGATTCACCTGCAGTGATGTAAAACAGACAGTGCACACACAAACACACACACACACACACACACTTACACATATACACACACACTCACAACACAAACACCTTTTCTTCCAACAGCCTTATAGTTGATACCTTATCCCATTGAGGATGAGCTGATTTTGCTATGAACACACGTTTCCTATTGACCGATTCTGTGACGCGCTATGTGTATTTTTGGTATGGGCGCAGCCATAGTGGGTGTATCAGCCGACCCCCCCTCCGCACTCCCCCACCCCTCTCCCTACATTAGCACGCGCGCAGAATGAAAAACTGCTTTAGCCAATAGGCGTCTTGTACTGATTGCGCGAATGCTTGCTTAGTGCGCGAACCTTTGTTACAAGTGCGTGTAAACATGTTGCCCCGGGGTGGGGGAGAGCAGGGGGGGTCGGCTGATACACCCACTATGGCTGCGCCCTGCGCCATAAAATGTCTGCTGCCCTCAACGAACCCGAATCGGTCAATAGACACACGTCTGTCTATTCAGGAATAGTCTTCAACGGGTTAATGTAGAGGTGCAATATAAATTGTGTTCACACTGAGCTAATAAACATGATCCTAGCTGCATGTATCTCTGCTGATATGAAGTTAAACTTCAATCTACTGACTGTGTAGATGCTTCAATTTGTACGTTCAAATTGCAAACTTAAAGGGAAAGTACAGTGAACCCATCACAGGTCTTTTATGATGATTGATAGGCAAGTTCAACTCAACTGAATGATCAACAATTTTTAATATTTTCAAAGAAGAACAGTCAAATCTCAAAATGACAAATTAATGAAAGAAGGATGGTAGCACCTGGGATGATGCACTATCTAAAATTCTTTGTAATTGTTATAACCCTCCACACAAGCTTTGATTATATTTAGTTCTTTTACGTATTTACCTAAAAGTTAAGTGCATTCATGGGAAATTCATTGGCCCAAATTCAAGAAGGTGGTAATTGAAACCATGGTTTAAACCATGGACAATTTGTATGGAGCGCCAAGTGTCAAATGGCCTATTACGTCACAAAATCAGTTATTTCGTCGACAAAATGTTGTCATTTCATCGACGAAATGTTGTCATTTTGTGATGAAATGATCATTTCATCAACAAAATGACTGATACATTGTAGGACCTGCAACACTTGGTGCTCCATACAAATTGTCCATGGTTTAAACAATGGTTTTAATTGTACCTACTTCGTGAATTCTGAGGTACCGAGTCTATTCAAGCGCTTAATCCTTACCAAGCCTTGCTACAAATGTAGCTGTGCAATGAATCAGGTTTTAAAAGCTGAAATTGAACATGTTCTGTTATGTCCATAATTAATGCCAACTTTCAAAGCAGTAGTAATCCTTTTAAAAGTTATTAGACTTCGAAAGTGAAGAGTATGCAAAGGATTTCAAAAAATGAAAAGGGGACTCTTAGACATGCCTGATCATTCTAATCTCTCCAAAAAAAAAAAAAAAAAAAAGGGCGGTAGAAAAATTGCTGAAAACACACTTTCCCATTTATGTTATGATCCCAAAGTTTTAAAGAATAATGTAGATCTTTCAGAATACATGAAAAACTCAAGATTGACTCGGTTGACCCGTTTCACCTTTTTGAGTCTTCACGTAAAATCAAGGGGCATGACTTTTTGTTCGTTTTGTGATGCACGATCACATAAAATAAAATAATTCCCAAACTAAACTGTCTACAAGTTATGGTTTATTGAGAAAAATAGTGATATTTCCTTATAGGTATTTTAGGATTTATTGCAATTTTTTGATACAACTGATCTACACATATGCATCAAGTGTGATAACTCAAACATTTTTTTTTTAATTCACTGACTCCCAATGGTAAACAGTACCTTTAAAGTGATGGACAGTTTCAGCTGAGATGGGGCTTGCAGTTTCGAATGTTCATTGAGTGGGATGATTCTTTTTCTTTAACCCTAAAGGGGCCGGGCTTTTTTGGCTATGCTCAGACCGGGGGGGGGCAGATTCCGCCCCCCCCCCCCCCTGAGATCTCGGCCATCGGTGGTGCGATCGCGATGAAATTTTGCATGCGTGAGACCCGCGTCATAATCTACAAGATTGTGTTATAAGATTTTTTGAAACAATCAATTTCTAATTTTAATTAATTAATTATGCAAATTAAGCTCAAGGTGATATTTTAGCTTAATTAAAAGCTTTGAGAGTCTAATTTTTGATCTGTAAATCTGTTTTAGCATATTCAGCAATTGTACATCACAAAAACTTCCAAAACTCATTTCAATTCTTATGTATTTTATTGTTTTCAGAATTTCTTATGTATTTCTTTGTTTTTCAACTTTTGTTTTTTCTTTGTTTTTTCATTGGAAATTGTCACTGACCACTTTTCTACCATAATTAGCACAAAATTAATCAATGAAAGTGATTAATTGTAAAAATAATCAGGTTTTTATGCCTTTCATGACAGAGCACTGTTTTCCATAGGAAATGTACACAAAATCACAAAATTGTGCCCGTTTTGGAGCGACATTCCGTTACAAAAATGGGCGTGGCTTCGCAAAAGTATGCGCGGACATTGCAAATTTGGTCTCAAAAGTTGCGCGAGACTTGAACGAAGAAAGTCAAGAAGCCTCGCGATGAGGCCTTCTCGCGTTACAGAATTATAGCGCGAAACGTCGAGGGGGGGGGGCGGATTCCGCCCCCCCCCCCCCGGCCCTTTTAGGGTTAATAGATAATAATCTCTCTTATCAAATATGAAAGAGCACATAATTCAAGAGGAATTTACAGTTTATTTGAGGTGATAAGCACAATCAGGGTATGCAATCATGACTTTCTCACTTTAAAAAACTGTAACTTCTATTAAAAAGAATGCACCAACTGACTTAAAAATTCACATGCAGCATGCTTTTAAAGACATCAGTAATCACATGTGGTAAGACAATAGCTAATTTCTTCTCATTTACTGTTAATCATTAAACATTAATTACCAAAAAGTCCCCCAAAACCCACGTAATGCGTCAAAAAAAGCGTTTTACAACTCACGTAAAATCAAGATTTGAGGTCCATATTTTAAGTCTACCCCTACGTGTTTGGTATCAAATTAATGGATTTTTTTCCTGGCATTGCTTGCATGCAATAAAAAACAGTGGTTCTTTCAGCTGGAAAAAGTTATAAGGTCTGAAGTCCCATCCTGGTAGGAGTGTAATGCTGGCTTATTTTGTGACATTCTGACCTTTTAACCCATGCTGTACAGCTATACATGGAGAAACAGCTTATTTTTCTGCTTTTCCTGAGAGTACTGAAGACACACTACAATATGGTGCGCTGTTTGCCAATAAATGTTCAGCCAGCTCTGAGTTTTGAGTCATTTTCAAATGCTGAGTAAAATAAGTGCAGCCGTTTTTCAGTATTTTCAGTGAGGTATATCCTAATTTGACTACTTTAAAGAATCTTTTCCCCTTATTGAATATCCTTGTTTTTTTTAACCATGAATTGTACATATGTAGAAATCTATTGTGTGAAAATTTTAGCAAATTTGAGCAATAGGAACTTATTTTTTTATATTTTTACAAATTGCTGAGCATAAAAAAGTGCGATACACGCCCATGTTATACTGCATGAAGGTCATATGATAAGTGTTCAGTGTTCATATTTCAATGCTTGTTCAATTTCTAAAGATATCATAAGCAAAAACATAGTATTTTGGCTTGATATGTCATTGTTTGAGTGTCACAGCTTGGATATCAACTCCAGTCATCATAAATCTCACATTCATTCTTCTATCTGTGTTTACAAATATGAGAATTGATCCAAACACTGTGCGCACATTCAAGGTCAAACTGTACAGATATTTTTTTTTTATGAAAAATATAATATCTTCCAAAGTACCAGCCCTAATTTCATAAAAATTTGTAATAATGGCCACTATATGTCTGTTACCTATTCCTGAAAGTTTCGCCTCTTCACTTTTTGGCAAAAGTGAAATATGATAAAATATGTAAAAGTGGTTTTATTTGAATTCAAAATAATGCCTACAAAATTGATCATCCATTTTGAGAAGTGAAAATATAAAATTCATTCATATTTTGTGATATGTCATGGCTATGTACTGGTGGTGAATGAAAGGGATATTTATCAGGAATATCTGACAGCAATATCAGATGAAAAAAAACATTCTCCTTTTTTTTTATGAATTTTTCCGATATATTAGTCATTTCAATGTAATTCGACACCCCTAATTAAAATGCTAATTTATGCGCAATTTAATGCAAAATTTTGACTCTTTCTTTACATGAAATGAAAATTTGAACACTCAGCTACAACAAACAACAAAAAAAGCATTTTCACCAAGTTTTTTCATTTTTGCCCTGTTACACAATTGCATACCCTGATTGTGCTATTGACCTTGACAAATTGCTTTTGAAAGGCTGGGATATCCAAAATAAAGACTATCCTATTATAGGTTTAGGGCAATTACCCCAGTTGGACAATCACCCCAGACCCTTCCCCTGATCCTAATCCTGAACCTAATCCTAACCTAAACTCTATACCCTAAACCTAACCCTATAACGCTAATAATCATTTACTTAACATTTAGCTGGGGGTGGGGGGGGGGGGGTATTTCCCTGATACAATCCTAATAGTGTGACTATGATTTCTTTGTGATATTTTGTTCTTGGATTTTTCAGCCATTTCAAAACCAATTTATAATGATTATTACTAAACATTTAATTCCTTTAGAATTGCATGCTTTCAAACATTTCATAAAGTGGTTCCTCAGTTCTCATATTGTACAGTATTAAAAGTTGAAATCTCAATTCAACCAATAAGACCTATTATAATCCCAAGTTAAAGGATGAAATTCTGGGAATGCCCTCAAGTAGCATGAAATGTTGCTTTCTGGCTGAATGATGGAGCTTTGGTGAATATCAATTGTTTATTTTTGCAATGATGCAGAATACCTTTTAACAATGTTGTTTGATGTAAGGATTAGGATTAGGGTCAGGGTTATGTTTGTAGGTAGAAAATATGGCTTTACACCTTGAGGAAGGGCTGATTTTGCAACAACACACATTCCCATAGATACCTGCCCAATATACTCAGGATTATAGTCTTCAATGGGTTAATAGCATGCAGATGCTTTGAGGGAGCACTTGTTGTTGCAGGAACAATTGTCACCTGAACCATTAACTCCTTATGTGCCACGTTCGCACGTCCAACTCAGTCGACGGCGTGCCAACTTCGCATATTCTGCTCAACAAACAAAGCAGCCAAAACCGATCGATAAATCACTAATCACTGCTCATCCCGCGGCACAATGAAAGCGTCTCTCGTGCTTTTGTTCCTCTCATATACGGCTTGCATTCTATGTGGTGATTGACTATCAAGCAGCGTTGCCAACTAGATTTCCTCGTACATTCTAAGTTTTTGTCACGGTTTTACGAGCAAAAGTCATGCCTTTACAGTATAGTAGCAACTGGCCATTCAAAAGAAAAATTGAAAATAGATTTGTCATACAATTTATATCGAAACAAAGCTTGGCATTCCTCTTTAACTTTGCCTACTAGTATGCCCGTCTTAACAGAAATTTGTAGGAGTTCAATTGGAAAAACAGAATTCTTTCTCAAAGCATGACTACCTTCCTGTCTCAGAATAACGTGGCACACAGGCGGTTTCCACCATGGCACATAAAGAGTTAAGTACCAGTCACTACTTCAAGACAGAAAAATTCATCCATCCAAAGGAGTTTTTTTTTTTTTTACCTTTACACTAATTACAGTTCTCCTCCGTAGACAAGAGAGAATTCCGACATGAAGCCAGGCCATGGAACATATTCCCGACAATAAGATACAGACTGATTTTTTTGGTCAAGCAGGCGGTAGACTATTAGCTTTTAACCACACTGTGTATTACTTAACCCGTTCATTAACAGGAACCTGCTACCACTTACCAGGTTCCCATGGGAGCAACTGATATGATACGTGAACTAGCTATAATAGCTCATCTAGGTTTCCAAGATGAAGACACGAATGCTTGCTTTCGTGGCCTAAGTTTATGTTCTAAAGTTGTGTTATAACCAGGAAAAAAAGATAATCTCACTCAGTATTCGTTCTCTTACCGTGCGTATTTCACATATCTACCTTTATGTGATTTTGTTTGCACTCGTTCTGCTATAAACCTATGAACATGTTCATTGCAATCAGCTGAGCTCACTGGATTTCTGTGTTCGCTGACCCCAGTCATCCCATTCAGGTGCCTAGTTTGAAGAACAAAAGAGTCAGTGAGCCCATCAGCGCACGCTCTATTCATACTTGGCACCCGATCTATCGATATTTCCATTGTTGAATGGCACATGTAGACCATGCATGGAAAGAGGATACCAGGTACATGTACCGCTTGACTGCTTTCGCACAGGTGGATTAAAAACCTGTTTGATCTCTGTCGATGGGCGAAAAGATTTTTGTTTTGGGGCATTAATGGCACTCAAATTGCAGAAGGAACGGGTTAATCCATGTACGTCTGAGCAATGCATACAATTGTACCTACTATAGGCCTACCTTTCACTAGAATCTACAGTAGACACCACATAATGTACAATTTGTGTGTATAAAATATGAAATGTTTGGAATCGTACATCTGAGTTAATGTTGCGATGTTTACAAATGTAGGGCCTACATAATTAATATGCATGGTTTAGGAACCTTACAATGAGTAACAAAATAATTAATTCATGAACATCAGGGGCCTATGTAGGCTCTTAAAATGCATTGCCACTGCATACCATACATCTATAGACCAGTAACGGTTGTTAAATGTTTGTTGCTTTTAAAGAGCTGAATATAGACTTATCACGAGTGTGTGTGGGTGGGGATATGGGGGGGGGGGGGGTATAGGCCTAACGTAAATGTCAATCACATGTATTCCTATGACTATGTTATTTAGAAAAAGCTAGATCTATTATAAAAAAATAAAAAAATAAAAAAAAAGTGGGAAGGTGCATGAGCCCTCACCTCACCCAGGGAGGTGGGAAACTCTAATTGAATTCCCACCTCCCTGCCCCACCCCACCCTTCGGCCCCTTGCACTGTCCCTGAAGTCACCTAGGGTCTACAGTCTTAAAATGATGCAGATCTAGCTAGACTCCACCTGTCTTACACAATTCAAACAGTTAACATGGTTAGGAGCTGTTTGTTTCTTTTCTTGTGGTTCTCGTAATATGACATGTAGGCCTTTAACTGTTAGATACAATCCGTTCCAACAATAGTCACCTACCTCACCAGCTCACGAACCGCGCCTGGGTTTAAAACTTAATTATATTTATACCACTAACACGTTAGAACCGTACCTCACTTGCTTAGTCGAAGTTCGAATATCTGAGCTCCTCCTGTAGGTAGAAGTAGATAATCGTGATAATGGAAGTGAGCTAGCGTTGTGGATGCTTCCCCAAAACAAACCCTCAGTCTAGATTCTCGAATCTCGAGCAGACGCAGTCAATGTGATGAGTGTACCCAGATTTATAATCAATAAGGCAGTTTCCATTCAGTGTAGAAAATCTGCGAGTTCTCCAGTGTCATTGAGAGCTGCCCGCCTTGCACATCTCTGCATCCACTTCTGATCCTTAGCTACACGCCGAACAGGTTACAGCTACTACATATTCAACACAACGTGGGTCCTGAAGTACTGACTGTATACTAGTACATGGTAGTAGTATAGCCTAGTATGTTTTCATGTATCCACACTGTGAAAGCATGGTGCACGTGCCAAAACAGCTGATGATAATAATGCCTATTCAAAACCCCCCCCCCCCCCCCCAAAAAAAAGTACTTATAAGTATCTACGCGGCTCAAGAATACACAGTCAAAAGGTGGCGCTAGATCGTTTTCAGCAGATGGTCTGCGGGTTGATAGATATTTTATTTTTTGGATCAAGTAGGTATGAAAATCAGAATGCCTTCCTTTTATCAAAAGAAATTTGATATAGCATAGACATGACATAATTCTTCAGTTAAATGGAAGGAATTTGTATCTCAAGTATGAGTTTTTAATAGTCAACCTGTTGATGCATAGAAAGGAAAATTCGACCATCCGTGCTGTTTAAAGGGTGTGTACAGTTCTGGTCGAGGTGAGGATTTAACCATGTTAGCTTTTTAAGTTTTGCGAGATATTCAGAAACCACTCTATGAGATGTCAAAGAGCATGCAATTCTAAGGGGTATCAAAAGTTTATTCGATGAAAATTGGTTTTGAAATGGCTGAGATATCCAAAAACAAGGTGAAACAAAGAGATCCTAATAAATTTGTGGCATGTCGCCTTTTATTATTAGCACTTTTTGGGATATCTCAGCCATTTGAAAACTAATTTTCATCAAATAAACGTTGAATCCTTAAAATTACATGCTCTTTCATATTTCATAAGAGGCTTTTCATTATCTCACTTAAGAAAGTTCAAAATATGAATCCCCACCTCAACCAGTACTGAACAGTCCCTTTAAATTGAGCAGTAAGCCGCATGCCTATGCCGTCATCGCTACGTAAGATGCTACCAACTGAAATGATACAATTATTGTTGTTTGATGCAACAGTCTGGGAGCGACCATGAAAAAATTCCAAGATAGTTAAAAGTATTTTCATTTTTTTTTTTGGTAGAATGATTAGGTTTTAAACTTTGCATCCTCAGCATAAAATGGCAGGGGAATGGTATAATTGCCGCTTAAAAAAAAAGTATGGCAGTAAGTAGGGCCTACTGAAGAAAAAATAATACACTATGATTTAAAAAAAAAAAATGGCTATTTTATCTTTCGGTGCCCTACTTTGCGATTTCGTGTACATAGTCTCCTTTAATATCCAATGATGACGATATTAGATTATAATTGGATGGACTTAACGCAAGCCTTAGTAATAAAAACAATAACCTTTCCGCGGATTGTCCTATTCCCTCAAACTTAAAGGTAGGGGATACCTTTTACAGACCTCCCAAAATGCAGCAAAACATTAAATATGAACCTCAGGGGACTTGTTTAGACCAATGCTGAGAAATTTTGAAGTCAACAGTTATCTACAATTTGAATAATGCACAAAACTCAACTACTCAGTAGTTCTGTGTGTCAGCCACACTTAAGCCTTTTTGTTGCAGTCTTCTGTATTTTTTATCTATAAACACAAATCTAAAAGTATAAGAGCCCCAATAATTTCCGAGATGTGGGAAGTTTTCTTGTTGTTGTTTTTTTTTTTAATAGAAAACTGTCTAAATAGTTCATCATAACTGCCCGCGAATTTCAATTTTGAAAAACAAAATTTCTCTCGCGTGGGAGAGGGATACCTCTCTCCCACATCCTCACCCGCTCGGTCTCTCTGCTCACTTCGCCCATATATTCCAATCCAAATTTGCACCACCCCCCCCCCCCCCCATCGTGAAAACAGATAGATGCCCCTGTCACGTAAAGATGCATCTGATTGAATGTATTTCCTTTGAGATAAATTCTAAGTTTGAGTTGATTTTTATTTGATTTTATTGTTCCACATCTGAAACACATTGCAAATAACATGATACAATCGATTGAACATAATTTATAAGACTAGAAATAGCGTCGTAATTTAAAAAGAAGATAAGAGAAGCAAGCGCGCCGGAACACCTCTGGTTTTGGAGGGCAAAATCTCGACGGGGGCACATTATGTGACGGTGTGAGATCCTCGGCGAGGGACCGAAATGACCAAGCGGTTGGGGGGGGGGGGGGGGGGTATCATACAGCAGAGTACAAAAGTCGCGTTTGTAGAGCATCTAGAAGCAAATTTCTGGGAATTAAACATAGTGGAAAATCACTGTAAAGGACTATGATTATAACATACGGGGGTAGTGACGGTGTGAGATCCTCGGCGAGGGAGCGAAGCAACCGAGCTGGGGAGGACGTGGGAGGGGGATAGCCCCTCCCACGGCATGGACTTTTTGTAAAAGCACAGTATAAAAGTCGCGTTTATAGAGCATTTTAGATCGAATTTCTAGGGAATTAAACATCGTAAAAAAATCACTGTGAGGGACTTTTTGTAACGACAGAGTACAAAAGTCGCGTTTGAAGAGCATCTAAAAGCAAATATCTGGGAATTAAAGGAATTGTACAGTATTGGTGGAGATGAAAATTGGACTTTTTTTTGCGAGATACCAAGCAAACACTTAATAGCACAAAGCATACCATTTTAAGAGGAATTCAAAGTTTGTTAATAAGAATCGGGTTTGGAATAGCTGAAACATCCAAAAACAAAGAAAAACAGAACGATCGTAATTATGTGCATGCATGGGTCCCACACTTTATTAGGATCACTCTGTTTTCGATTATCTCGGCCATTTCAAAACCAATTTTCATCAAATAAAAATTGAATCCCTTCATTACATGCTCTTTCATATTTCATAAAGCGTTTCTCACTACCTTACCAAAAAATGATAAAAATCTGAAGTTAAGGCTCAACCAAAACTATACGAACCCTTTAAAAATAGTGGAAATTCACTGTAAAGAACAATGATTATAACATACGGGGGAAAATTGTGACGGTGTGAGAACCTCGGCTAGGGAGTGAAGCGACTGAGAGGGGGAGGGTGTGGGAGGGGGATACCCCATCCCACGGTAGGGACTTTTTGTAAAAGCAGAGTACAAAATTCGCGTTTGTAGAGCGTCTGAAAGCAAATTTCTGGGAATCAAACATAGTGGAAAATCACTGTAAAGGACTATGATCATAACAAACGGGGGTAGTGACGTTGTGAGATCCTCGGCGAGGGAGCGAAGCGACCGAGCTGGGGAGGACGTAGGAGGGGGATAGCCCCTCCCATGGCATGGACTTTTGGTAAAAACAGAGTATAAAAGTCGCGTTTATAGAGCATTTTAGATCAAATTTCTAGGGAATTAAACATCGTTAAAGAAAATCACTGTGAAGGACTATGATTATGACATACGGGGTACATTATTGTGACGGTGTGATATCCTCGGCTAGGGAATGAAGCGACTGAGAGGGGGGAGGGTGTGGGAGGGGGATACCCCATCCCACGGTAGGGACTTTTTGTAAAAGCAGAGTACAAATTCGCGTTTGTAGAGCCTCTGAAAGCAAATTTCTGGGTATTAAACATAGTGGAAAATCACTGCAAAGGACTATGATCATAACAAACGGGGGTAGTGACGTTGTGAGATCCTCGGCGAGGGAGCGAAGCGACCGAGCTGGGGAGGACGTAGGAGGGGGATAGCTCCTCCCACGGCATGGACTTTTTGTAAAAGCAGAGTATAAAAGTCGCGTTTATAGAGCATTTTAGATCACTGAATTAAACATCGTAAAAAAAAATCACTGTGAAGGACTATGATTATGACATACTGGGTACATTATGTGGCGGTGTGAGATCCTGAGCGAGGGAGCAAAGCAACTGAGCGGGGGAAGGTGTGGGAGGGGGATACCCCATTCCAACGGTAGGGACTTTTTGTAAAAACAGATTATAAAAGTCGCGTTTATAGAGCATTTAAAAGCAAATTTCTAGGGAATTAAACGTATAAGGGAAAAAAATCAATGCAAAGGATTATGATTATAGCATTATACGGGCGTACATGATGTGACGGTGTGAGATCCTCGGCGAGGATGTGGGAGGGTGTACCCCCTCCCACGGTAGGGACTTTTTTTTTTTTGTAAAAGGAGAGTACAAAAGTCGCGTTTATAGGCATTTAAAAGCAAATTTCAATAAGGGAATTAACATAATTATTTAAAAAGTCAGTTGAAGGACTATGATCACGACACACGGGGGTACATTAATGTGACGGTGTGAGATCTTCGGCGAGGGAGCGAAGCGACCGAGCGGGGGAGGGTATGGGAGGGGGATACCCCACTCCCGTGACTGTAGGGAGTTGTTGTTGTTGTTGTTGTTGTTGTTGTTGTTGTTGTTGTTGTTGTTGTTGTTGTTGTTAAAACAGAGTATAAAAGTCGCGTTTACAGAGCATTTTAAATTATTATTTTTTTTTTTTTTGGGGGGGGGATTAAAAATAATAAAAGAAATCACTGCGATGGACTATAATCATAACTTATGAAAACTATTCATTTTACTATAAGTACGAGCAAAGCGAGCGAGTCGCTTTCACTTTGCCATTCGTCTGAAATGTATTCATTAAAAGCTTAAAGGTGATTGCGTTGTTCGAGCAAGAAAAATATATTCTTATACTGGTAGAAAACAGAGAAGAAAATGAAAAATGTAAGGTTTCCTAAATGTATGTTTCAGCGGGCACACTCGAGGACGCGAGGCTACCATGTATACACTAAATTTACTCGTAAGTTAACATTAGGCCTATTGTATGGATAATGTAGGCTATGTATTGTTCGTGTATTATAATTTTCGCCTCGTTAGGGGAGTAAATTTCGCAGTTATGTTATTTCGCAGTTATTTTCAGTTATGAAATTGACAAGTTTTAGACAAGTAAATGCCTTTATTGTTCATTTTGGTCTTTAAATAATTCATTAATTACGTGTTACAGAGGGCACTTGGGGGAGGGCAGCCCCCCGCTTCCGCTTTTTACAAAATGAAATGTTGGGGACCTACTAAAAAGCAGATCTTCCATACAAAATATGTAGCAAAAATTGGTCGAGATGTTCACATCCGGCGGAAAGTATATGAAATTTTGCATATAGGCGTATTTTTGGGTGCTGATTTGTATTTTTCAATTGATCATTGTATATTAAGATGATACACTGCAATTAAAGAAAAAAAATGATAGAGGTTTTATTTTGATGAACACCTGGAAAAAAAGAAAACAAAAAGATATCAATCACAAAAACATTGAAAAAAAAAAACTTGAAGAAAGTTCAACAGAAGTTACCATGATAAGGTTACTGAAAATGCCTAAACTACTAGAATACAAATCACTATAACCGTTGGAACCGTCAATAAACATTATTATCCCCACACTTATTTCAACCTTGACGAAAGAATAGTAAAACTAAAATCCATGGCATAGAGTAAGATCACATTCACTTTTGAAAGCATGAAAAGAGATAAACAGGAGATAATATAAGAATAGACATTGCACAAGATTGGGAGGAAGGGATTAATTGTCAAGTAATTCATGCATTATGATAATGAATGTTGAATACTTGAATATAGGCACGACCCAATACAAGTCCAGATTTGGCTATCATTCTATAAGAGACCAGGTCCAATGTAGTGCTGATACAGATGATAATCTAAATGACTGTATAACATTTGAATTTGCACTCATACAATTTATTCTCATAAATTGAATTGAAGGTTTTTTTTTTCGAGTTTTTCCTCCAGTGGACATAGATCTTTAATATTCAGATGTTAAATGTCTTGTGTAATTTATGAACTGCAAGAACTTAGTCGAGCTATCGAGGGCACAATCAGTCATATCATTATTTTGTGTGACCGTATTTTCCGAAAGAAGAGTTCTTCTCCTGCGTTATTTTAAAGATTCGAATCTTAAAACAAATAAGAACTTGTGTCAAGTTTTTCTAGAATACATGTATATGCACTATACGCCCGGGTGCACGTCACGAGTTCGACATCCACGAGTCATACAGCCCATTCAATTTTTCAATTCAATTCAATAGTTTATTTATTTCCATCATCACAAAGAAAAGAAAAGAAAAAGTTGACATAATCCAAAGTGATACAATTTTTTTTTCATTTCTCTTACACTCGTCCGATAAAGGATTTTTTCAATACAATATAAAGTATATTATACACGAATGGTGTCGTAAAAAAGAAACAATGCACTTTGTCATGGCAAAAAAAAATAGTAAATAATCACAATGATGGAAAACAGTATTCCACTAAAAAGCCACGCTTGTAAAACGTGGAACACTGGAACAAAACAACAACAGCACCAATTTGTTATACCAAATAGACATATTCATTTAAATTCTTCTATATACTATTGTACATTTTACTAATTGATATAATGATGTTGATAGTATGAACAATACTTACTAGGATTTTAGGATGCAATCGTATAAACTATGTAACATATCACATTTGTGGCACAGACACTATGGGGCCAGGTGTGCCAGGAAAATTGAATGGAAAAAGATATGCAATCGGCCACAAAAAAACATAACGACGACAACAACAATAACACAATACACAGAAATAACAAAATTTGAGGAAATGCACTCAGACAGATACTGGACAACGAAGAACGAGGAAAAAGTAGCAGGGAAGAATAGAGAAGGAAAAGGAGAGGGATGGAAAAGGTCTGTGGACACACTACAAAATCTCAAGGAAAAGTGAAACATGACGGGTTTTTTCATTGAACAGAATTAACTGGTATATTTAGAAAACAAATATTTTTTGAGTTTATACTTAAATGTAATTAACTTCACAGATTCTTTTAGATCATTATCTAAGCTATTCCAAAATCTGGGTCCGGTATAAACAAATGTATTTTGAGTGTGTACAGTTCTAACTAAGGGAAGATGAAATTCTTTAGATTGTCTAGTGGGATAATTATGTACGTGGCTGTTACAGTGAAATAAAGAATAAAATATTTTGGGTAGATGATTGCAGTTGTAATTAAACATAAATTGACCAAGTTGTAACAAATACAACTCATTTATTTTCAGAATTTTGTGCTCAAGGAAAAGCTTGTCAGTATGTGCTCGGATATGAAGGTTAAAAACGATTCTGAGCGCCATCTTTTGCAGAAGAAATAGTTTATCTAACAATGTCGAATATGTATTCCCCCAAGCAAGAATTCCGTAATTCAAGTACGGCAATACCAAACTTGAACAAAGCGTAATCAAAGCCGAAGAAGGAAGATAATATTTCAATCTATTCATTATGCCTATGTTACGTGCAATTACTCTACAAATATTGTTTATGTGACACTTCCATGATAACTTATTATCAACACAAACACCTAAGAATCTAATAGACGAAACCTCTTCTAGAGGAGTAGTGTCAAATATAACATTACCTGGTAATCTATCTAAAGAATTACTGAAAAACATATACTTTGTCTTCTCAATATTCAGTGACAATTTATTTGCATATATCCATTGTGAGACATTCTTCAATTCATCATTCACTGTACTAATCAAAGTATTAGGGTCAGGGTGGGAATAAAAAAGATTGGAATCATCCGCGAATAATATGAAAGAGAGTTTATCTGAAGATCTATAAAAATCATTAATGTAAACTATAAATAACAGTGGGCCTAACAAACTTCCTTGCGGAACACCACATTCTATTTTCTTCATAGAAGAATCAAAACTGTTGACATGTACATATTGAAATCTGTCAGATAAATAACTCGTAAACCATTGCAAGGCTTTTCCGCGAATACCATAATGGGATAACTTAGAAAGAAGTATACCGTGATTAATCGTATCAAAAGCCTTTGAAAAGTCCAGGAAGATGCCTATTGTATGCGAAAATGTATCAAGTGCATGTGTAATCTTTTCCACAAAGGTAAGTAAAGCGTGGGTGGTGTTGTGATTTTCTCTGAATCCAAATTGAAAATTCGTAAATATATTACTCATATTGAAAAATTTTACAGTTCGGATATATACTATTCTTTCCAAAATTTTAGAAATTGAGGTTAATAACGATATTGGTCTGTAATTATTGACATCAATTTTTTATCCCCTTTCTTATATATAGGTATAACTTTGGCAGTCTTCATTTGACTTGGTACAAGCCCAGTACTAAGTGATAAATTAATAATATATACTAAAGGATCTATTATTTGAAGAATTATATTTTTCAACAAATAATTATCGATTCCATCACAACCTGGGCTTTTCCCTTCTGCAAATTATGAATAATATCAATAACTTCTTCATTATACGTAGGGTCCAAGAATATAGTTTTTGGATTAGGTATATCTAAAAAATCATAAAACACTTTATTAGATGAAGGGATACTTTGTTATAAATTTTTCCCAATCAATGCAAAAAAATCATTAAAATTTTCGGCCATACCAGCAGGTACATTGCTTGAGGTATTACCCCATCGTACTTCTGAAATACTAGATACATCATTAGATGTATTCATAACCTCTTTTATTATTTTCCAAGTATTCTTGATATCATTTTTATATTTCATTATCTGGTTGACATAAAATTTTCTCTTTTGTAAACGCAATAAATTAGTAAGCGTGTTTTTATAAGTCACATATTTTTGTCTGTTTTTATCCGTAGGGTTACTCCTGTATTCATAAAACAAATTATTTTTTTCTATTAATCGATCTTAAAAGTGATTGGGTTATCCACGGGAGTCTTGGAGTTCTTTTATAAGAACTTTTCCTTGTGCAAAACGGAATATGTTCATCAATTTTAGAAGTGATAGTTTTCATAAAATAATCATAACACAAATCAAGATCGGTATTGTTGTATACATAAAACCAATCAATATCTTTTAAACTATTTTGCAAATTAATAAGATTATTGGCCGTAATCTTACGACGTCTCTGATAATTATTTTGCCTAGTAGATAACTTAATTGGCACTTGTGTGAAGATTGGATAATGATCAGAGATGTCAGATAAAACAATACCAGACTCGGGAATTGGGAGAATATTACAAAAAATATTATCAATCAAAGTGGCAGATCGGTCAGTAACACGGGTCGGCTTAGAAATTAACGGTAATAAAGAAACAGACATTAAGGTTTCTACAAATTCTTGCGAAATATGTTGGGAGTTACATTTCATAAGATCAATATTGAAATCACCCATTAAATAGACGTGTTTATTTGTAAAGATAGAGTTCTGCATTAAATTTTGTATAAACAACAAAAAATCATTCGGATTCGATCCAGGGGGTCTGTAAACAACTCCAATCAGTATGTTTTTCCCATTCGGGTTTACCATTTCAACAAAAAGAGATTCAACTACATCAGTCATGACATTCAATTCTTCGTGGATAGAATATTCAAATTTGTTGGGGATGTATAAACCCACGCCACCACCCATTCTTTCTTTTCTATTTCTGTACACGAAATCAAAGCCGGATATAGAAAATAAATGACTTATATTGGGAGTCAACCATGTTTCGGTCAAACCTATAACAGAACAGTTATTACCAGAGTTTTCTAAAAATAACCGCAACTTATCAAAATTTCTGCTTATGCTTCGTATATTCAAATGAGCTAACAAAAAAATTGTCATCATCACTATTCATAACATATTGTTTATACTGATTTACAGTCAGATAAACACATGATGAACTTTGCACAGGATCTTCAGGATCAAAATTATATTCAAATTCTTGTGCTGAAGCATTAAGTTTGTTCGATATGTATGCTTCATATAAGGTGGAAGTTTTGTTTTCCTGCGCGGACGTAAAAGAGCGCCCAACTGTATCATGAAATTCATCATCGTTCACAGAGTTGAAAACAAATGTTGGATTAGCCATAAGTATAAAGAGAATCACACCGGAATCGACAAAAGTTCCACTTAGACCTAGACCTGGAAATTGTAGTTATGTGGGAATGTACAGACCTGGAAGAAAAGAAAGAGAAACGCATATACACAAACATGAAACACATACAAGAAACACACACATGAAGCATAGACATGAGACACACACAAGACACGAGAAACAACAAGGACGCAGACAAGACATAGCCGATGATATCAAATTGGGCACGCACGTCCGTGGCCTGTGTCTGTTCTGCCAATATAAAACGAGGCATAAGCAATAATGTCAGCTTGGATTTAACAACAGACTGCATTTGAGTGAGTGAGCTCCCTTGATATTCAAAAAATATCATTTTCATACGAGATATATTCACGTGCATAATTCAAACTATCAATATGAATTTTTATAGGTTATTTGGGGATCAGGAGAGAAGGAGAGAGACGAAGGGAGACACGAATAGAACTTTGATGTTTACTGTATACACCTACACTGTAGTTTCTGATATTAACAGTAAGTGCCTATTGGCCATAATAAAACAATAAGTGTCATATCTTCACAAGTCATGATAGACAAACTACGATGTAGAAATCAGTTCTGAATATTTGTTCGCTGGGAATGTCATGAAGGAGAAAATGGAAAAGAAATCAGAGAAGAACAAAGAAAAACAAATAACAAATACAGAACATCTCATAAGAGAGTTTAGACAATAAGCGTATAACTGATTGATACTATCAGCTTTCCCGGATATCACCTCATCGTAAGCTTTCTTCAACCCCATCCCTACCATTACAACACCTCAATCAAAATTAAATTGAAGAGAATGAAACAAATTATCTGCTTAACGTAATAGAAGATTATTCCATATATACATAAGTGTTTATATATGAAGAGTTTGTTTGCAAAAACCGATAAGTCCATATTTGCCAAGTGGAGATATTTGCGATTAAAGGTCAAGAAAAATAAAGAGAATAATAAGAAATATTTTGCTTCTTTTGACCATAACTTCAAAAATATACCTTTATATGTAGTGACCAATATATCATTTAAAAGGTATTATTTTGTACTTTATGACGGAAATCGTACTTCAAAATCTTCAAAAATGGACTTATCGGTTTTTGCAAACAAACCCTTCATATTTTTTATATTCATTTAAGTTTGCAGAGAGAATGAGAACGAGATGAGATCAGTGAAACAAAAAATGGTATTGACTTTTTTGCTCAATCATTGATCATCATAAGCAGCGTCCGCAGGATTGGGACGTCCCACTCGCCAAAGTCGCGAAGGGGGGAAACAAGCAACAAAAACAAAAACAAAATCGACACCATAGCGGGAAGCGCACCCACCAGGGAGGTGCACCTATCGTACAGAGCGCACAACGGGTCGAGTGCACA
The DNA here is from genome assembly GCF_964275005.1 of Diadema setosum. Taxonomy (NCBI): domain Eukaryota; kingdom Metazoa; phylum Echinodermata; class Echinoidea; order Diadematoida; family Diadematidae; genus Diadema; species Diadema setosum. The sequence continues at coordinate 4,724,499 of NC_092696.1, read as the reverse complement.
GAATACTAGTACATTGTGCTATGTTTTAGCTAAAATTCAGTTGAAATACAAAGATCATTGTATGCAACCAGCGTTAACAGACTGCCGGGAACCATGCAGTACATCACACCTGCTAAGTAAAGTATTCAAAGTATAAGCATGAGGGGATACAGAGACTTTCAAAATAAAAAATGGAAAAAAAAACAAACAAACACACACACACACAAAAAAAAAACAAAACAGCAGTTTAACTTACAGATTCAGATTCTTAGATACTAAAGAATTGAAACAACTGTTCATATCAGTGAAGGTGCAAATGAGAGGGCATGCTGCTCGTAAACAACATGCCAAACCTGTGGCCAGTCACCCCTCAAAATATTTTATAGACGCATTTGACACAGACTATTATTCAGATTTTTCTTCTTGTGGACTGCACTACTCAGTATTTGGTTCTATGGTTCTATGGGCCCACTAAAGTGGCATGTACTGTGCTGAGTATAATTCATTTGACCCATTCATTGTAAAAGAATGTTACAGCAACCATCATAATAAGACTGCCGGGAACCATGCAGTACACTACACCTGCTAGCAACAATTTCAAAGTATTAGCGTGAGGGAATACAGTGTCTTTCACAATGAAAAAAAAACAAAAACAAAAACAAAATCATTGATTTGACTTAGAGACTCAGATTCTTAGATACTAAAAAATTGGGACAACAGTTCATATCCGTGCAGGTGTAAATGAGAGGGCATGCTGCTCGTAAACAACATGCCAAACCTGTGGCCAGTCACCCCTCAAAATCTTTTATAGACGCATTTGACACAGACTATTATTCAGATTGAGAGACGGAATTCAGCATGCATATAGTTGATGTCATATCGGGCAAGGCCCAGGTAAAACGTACCTATCCAGCCCATGAACGACTATATCGCAGGACAGGCATTACATTAGCAAAGATAAAATATTGTGGGTAATTATACTGACGCTCGCCAAAATCTATTATGGAATTACAGAGCCTTGTACAAAGCGAATCATAGATGGGGTTCCAATAAACTACTTGAAACGCAACTCCAAATACTTATCACACCAAAATCATATTAATAGATTGGGTCACAAAACGATACTGAACGTTTTAGTGACATGAATGATCACTATCGTTTGCAGGGATAGTCAAATTTGGGATAACCAGCGATTATTGGCTTGAGTGTAGCGTGAAAGAAAGAAGAAAAAAGCCCTCTGGTAATACAAAACCAGTAAAAAATTTACCAAAAGCAGGGTTGTATAATCATTCTCAAATGTTTAAACTATCGGAAACACTCGATAGATGTGTTTTGATAGATGTCTTGTTGAGGCCTTAAATAACAGTTGTATGTATTTTGCTTTTCCGTTAAAACTTCTAGATTTTTCTTCTTGTGGACTGCACTACTCAGTATTTGGTTCTATGGTTCTATGGGCCCACTAAAGTGGCATGTACTGAGTATAATTCATATTGACCCATTCATTGTAAAAGAATGTTACAGCAACCAACATAATAAGACTGCCGGGAACCATGCAGTACACTACACCTGCTCAGCAACAATTTCAAAGTATTAGCGTGAGGGAATACAGTGTCTTTCACAATGAAAAAACAAAAAAAAAAACAAAATCATTGATTTGACTTGGAGACTCAGATTCTTAGATACTAAAAAATTGGGACAACAGTTCATATCCGTGCAGGTGTAAATGAGAGGGCATGCTGCTCGTAAACAACATGCCAAACCTGTGGCCAGTCACCCCTCAGAATCTTTTATAGACGCATTTGACACAGACTATTATTCAGATTGAGAGATTATTATTCAGAGACTATTATTCAGATTGTTGTTATTTGAATAAATTCAAATAACAACAACAACAGACGGAATTCAGCATGCATATAGTTGATGTCATATCGGGCAAGGCCCATGTAAAACGTACCTATCCAGTCCATGAACGACTATATCGCAGGACAGGCATTACATTAGCAAAGATAAAATATTGTGGGTAATTATACTGAGGCTCGCCAGAATCTATTATGGAATTACAGAGCCTTATACAAAGCGAATCATAGATGGGGTTCCAATAAACTACTTGAAACGCAACTTTAAATACTTATCACACCAAAATCATATTAGTAGATTGGGTCACAAAACGATACTGAACGTTTTAGTGACATGAATGATCACTATCGTTTGCAGGGATAGTCAAAGTCAAAGATAGTCAAAGACAAAGAAAAAAAGCCCTCTGGTAATACAAAACCAGCAAAAAATTTACCAAAAGCAGGGTTGCATAATCATTCTCAAATGTTTGAACTATCGGCAACACTCGATAGATGTGTTTTGATAGATGTCTTGTTGAGGCCTATAATAACAGTTGCATGTATTTTGCTTTTCGTTAAAACTTCTAGATTTTTCTTCTTGTGGACTGCACTACTCAGTATTTGGTTCTATGGTTCTATGGGCCCACTAAAGTGGCATGTACTGAGTATAATTCATTTGACCCATTCATTGTAAAAGAATGTTACAGCAACCAACATAATAAGACTGCCGGGAACCATGCAGTACACTACACCTGCTCAGCAACAATTTCAAAGTATTAGCGTGAGGGAATACAGTGTCTTTCAAAATGAAAAAAACAAAAACAAAATCATTGATTTGACTTAGAGACTCAGATTCTTAGATACTAAAAAATTGGGACAACAGTTCATATCCGTGCAGGTGTAAATGAGAGGGCATGCTGCTCATAAACAGCATGCCAAACCTGTGGCCAGTCACCCCTCAAAATCCTTTAAGAACACATTTGACACAGACTATTATTCAGAATGAGAGACGGAATTCAGCATGCATATAGTTGGTGACACATAAGGCAAGGCCCAGGTAATGCCCTATGCCAGTTGTCATGAAAAGAAATGAAGAAGAAAAGAAAAAAAAAAAACTTCAGGAGAGGGGTAATGCATAAATCAGAATAATGTCTACCAATCGGGGTTTTTCAGTATTTTTTTGTTTTGTTTTGTGCGTTATAAGGTGAAAGCGTACCCATGCAACCCATGCATGAGTATAACTCAGAACAAACATTACATTAAAGAATATAAAACATTGCAGGTAATTATACTGTGGCTCGGCAAACTCTAGTATGGAATTACAGAACCTTATACAAAACAAATCATGGATGAGGTTTCAATAATTATAGTTGAGGCTCTACTCCGAGTATTTATCACACCAAAATCATATCAATGAATTGGGTCACAAAACGATACTGAACATTTAAATGACATAAATAATCACTATCGTTTACAGGGATAGCCAAATCTGGAATAACTAACCATTATTTATGGAGTGTCACATGAAAGAAAGAAGAAGAAGATTTATTAAAAAAAACAAACAAAAAAAAAAACAAAAAAAAAAAAACAACCTCTGATAATATTCACTCAAAACTGGTAAGGGGTTAACCAAAAGCAGGGTTGCGTAATCAATCTCAATGTTAGCACTGCCGGAAATACTCGATAGATGAGTTGTGTTTTCTAATCTGCACTCAAACTATTTCTTTTTGAGGCCTTAAAGAGTAGTTGCATATCTTTTCCTTTTGGTTAAAACTTCTAGAATTTCTTCTTATGGACAGCACTATGGTTCTATGGGCCCGCTTAAGTGGCATGCACTGAGTATAATATTAATTTGTTCCATTCAATGTAGATATATTTATACAAGATATTACATATGACACTGGTCCATTGAGTGATGGAACAACTTGAAACTACTAACATCCATTACGAGAAGCAAGATGCACTAATAAAATTTGTGGGGAGTTATTGAGTTTCTGAAAGAAGGAAGAGAGAAAAAAAAAAAAACCCAAACAAACAATCAATCGAAGCACATCTAGATTACCACAAATCTGAGTCATATCAGTGAATGTATTCAGTTGTTCAACAGGCAATAGCAATCGTCATTGGAAATACGTGTAAAAAGTATGTAATATAAATCATGTATACATTACAAAATGAGAAGGAGGGTTGATTGTTCCTTACATTCTGATGGCTTGGATGGAGGTATCGGTTGCCTTCCAATTACCGCATGTCATGGTACTACTCGTAGACTGGATATGGAAGAATCTTGGTTGATAAGAGGTAGGGACTGAGCAGTTAGGTTACAACGGCTCCGTATGGCCGAGGCTCTCAGGCACATAGTTGCTAGATTTCTGGCGATGGAGATCGGTGGGGCATGCGGGGCTCTCACTCATCGTTGTGCAGAGTAGTCGATTTCAGGCGGTAAAAAGGGAAAAGGGGAAAAAACAACAACAGAAAACAAAAAAGAGAACCGGATTTATTTATTTGACGCTTCCCTGGAGAGATGAATAGGATACTGGCATTTCTCACGATAACCAACGACAAAGCGGTCCCGGAAGTGTTGTATGAGCTGGCGCTGGAAACCTGGGAGGCAGGGCTGGTGGATGTTGCGGAGTCTGGAGCAGTGAACATCATTCCATGGACACCAGGAGGGTCAAGGCAGTTGAAATAATCGTATAATGATGAACGGAGCTGATTTGGTTCTACTCTAGAGCGATCACTGGTGGGCCTTTGAATGGGGGTGGATGGGGGTGCTGCACGGGCGCTTAACAACTATCAAGAGCAATAGGCCTCTGTTGTGGAATTAATTTTCCCAATTGATCCAGCTTGACAGGGGGGAACCATTTCGTGCCGGTTTCCGGGTCTGAAGAACGAGTTTGGTCCCATTAATGCGAATCCTGGTGGACAGTTGTTTTTCCTTGCGAATCTTGTAGGCTAGTGTTGCTAGGCGACCGCGTTCGCGTTTCATCGGTGGTGGCAAATCCGACCTGATAGTGACACGATCGTAGCAACCTTTCTCTGGGGTTTGCTGGGGGCGATGCGGGGGCTCATTTACCTGGTGTGCGGGTTCGGCTTGTGGTGGCTGCTGAGGACGACGGCGGTGGGGATGCTCGAAAGCACCAAGCAAACGATCACGGTCTGCCATGCAGACAAACCGTATAATGATGGGTCGGGGTGCTGATTCTTTGCCGATGCCTCTCTGAGGAGATGGGAGACGGTGGGCATTTACCAGCGGTATTTTGGATGCTTCGCCGAGCGGAATTTGGAGAAAGTAAGCCAGAACCGCATACACAGTAGCATAGATGTCTTCCTTAGCGCCTTCTCCAACTCCATAAATCAGTAGGTTTTGCTTTCTGTGGTGCATTTCCAGTTGTAGAAGTTTGTCTTCAAATTCGTCATTTTTGCGAGCAGTCTCCTCTCTGATTTTAGGTAGGGTTTCTTTTTCTAGCAGCATAATTTTGTCAGAATTGAAACTTACAGTTGTTTCCATGTCCTACACAGCTCTTCTTGTTTCTTTGAGCTCCAACTTCATCGTGTTCAAATCCAGATTAATGGAGTCAAATCTCGAGTTCATGTCCGTCGAAAGTTGGGAAAATAGTTGGCGCATTTCGGTGATGACACTATCATGACTAATCATGCCGGGAGGTGTGGCGTCAGTGGAAGGGCTTGGCGAGCTGCAATTGGTGGACTGCAGCACCACATGATCATCACTCGCAGGTAATTGGGTCACGTGATCCTCGTTGCCGGGAATTTGGCTTTGGCTATGGCTCCGATTTTACTGCGACGGGTAGTTACCTCTCGGCTGGGCCGGGGTCTCCGGGGTAGGCATGGTAGGTTCTCGGCCAACTGTGGAGGGTTTGCGGCCACCTGCAGCAACTGATCTTGTAGAATGATAAGTTGAAGCCATTTTCTTCATGAGTTCAACCCTGAGCAAACAAGGCCAATGAGACCGACACATTAAGCAGTGCCGAACTAGCGGGCTATTTTCCCTATTGTCAAACTCATGGACCGTATTTGCCTAGTGTCGAACTGATGGGATGTATGACTCTTGGGCTTTATTACTCATGGACCTTTTTTTTTTTCAATGTCGAACTCGTGGGCTGTATGTTTCGTGGGTGTGCGGTCTTGTGGGATGACCCCCACTAGTATAGTAATACACGACCTCCTTCCAACTACTGCGACTTCACTTGGAACGATGCATCTGCTTTCCTTTGAAAATAGGAGAGTGGTGTCACGGAAATGAATCAGCGCGTTCATTCCTGTTACTGGTTCGCTTCTGATAAATCCTAATCCACACAGCGCAAAACACACCACTGAAAGACCATTAAAAAATAGTAACAAATTGACAAATCTCTCATGATCTTTCAGTGAAGTTACTATGATTTGAAAGTTTTTCAATAATTCATTAGTAATCTTTCAGTAAAATCCGTGGTACCCATGGTCATGATGGTGGTTAAGTATGATTCAACAGGTTCTAAATATCATTTCGGTAGTCTTTTTAATAGCGATCTTGCAATGAGCACTCAACTGGGGTTAAGGGTTATTATAGTCTATGATCTGTCGACAGTCTCTCAAGATTTGCAACATTTTGGAGGTAGCAGACAGACTATTGAGGTATGCCTTTAATAGAGTTCATTAAAAGACCATAATTTCATAGAACGTGATTGATCTCTTGAATGTGTGAGGATCTCTAAATATAGCTTTATTTGTCTTTCCAAGATTCATTGCAATAAACATCCAAGTTATCCAAGATATTGGAGTTACACTTCATAATGACCTTTGCAATGGCAACATCAAAAGTATATTACTGACATCACAAGCGCTCTTGAAGAGCAAGAACAGAATCTTGACTAAGATAAAACGGGTCACTCGAAGTAGAAATAAAAGGTAACACTTGAAGGTGTATAGTCCATTGTAAGTCTACCGTGTTTTTATTCTATTATTTATTTTCGCATGCAGCAAGCACGATTTTTTCGCTTTTTTTTAAAAGAAATTGTCATCCATTGTAACCATCATGACTACATTTTCTTGAAATTTCCTGTATCACCAATCTATCAGGAAACAAACACAGAATCATTGTCAACTAGGTAAGATAACGTACTCTCTCTATAAAAGAAATTAAATGAATAAAAATATTAAAAAAAAAATCGAGTGAAAATGTTCACTTTTAAAGGATTGAATAACAGAAAAGAGTGAATTTAGAGTGAATTTCGAGTGAACTTTGAGTAAAAATGTTCATTTTCACTCATTTTAGAGAACGAGTGATGCCTGAGGTCACTCTAGATTGAAAATGAATATTTTCACTCAAAATTCACTCCAATTTCACTCTGAATTCACTTTTCTCTGTTTAATATTCAATCCTTCAAGAGTGGAAATTTTCACTCATTTTTTTTTTTTTTTTTTGAGAGAGAGAGAGTAGTGTATGCTGTCGTGTCAGAGAGAGTTTGAAATAAAAACACAGCACTTGCGATTTTCAATGATTTGTATGCCAAGCATGATTATCTACTTAAGCGCTTCCATGCTTCAAAGCTACTATATCAAAGTTTCTACCTTAAATACACATTAGCAGATTTTTTATTATGTTTTACATGGATTTTCGATACAAATACATGGTATACTTTCTATAACTTCGAGTGTTGACCGTGGCAACGATTTTATTTTTCTATCATTCCCAAGACCTTCATTGTTCGACTGAGTTTTCGTTTGCATTTGAAAGGGTAACTCTATGTTTTTTAATTCAGTCTGTTCCGTCACTTTTGAGGTATAAACGGGAAATATGTTTTATTGTTTCTAAAAATAATTCGTTACCATGGCAACGGGAGAAGACGTCGGACAATGACTAGGACTGTAATTACATATGAATGCTTGATTTCAAATCTTTACAGTTAGTGAATTTTACTACATTTTAGAATTAATCATTATTATTTTCTAAAATCTATCGAAACGGTACATGGCATCAGAGTTCAAATTGAACTTTGACTTGGATCAAGACGACAGTTCATATGATAGTGTATTCTCTCTCTAAAAAAAAAAAAAGAAAAGAAAAGAAAACGAAATGTTGTGTACAGAACAACCACAATTTGAGGTGTTATTATATACATATTTTTTTCTTGTGCTTTTCACTGCGCTCGATCTAAGCGAGGTCCCTCTGCTATGTTGGCACAACTTCAGTTCCGTCATTTAGCAAACCTCATCCCTATTTCCAGCAGAAACGTCTTTCAAAACGGCAACGGCCTGCCACTTGTCTTCAACCGAAAGTGGCACATTGTAGTGAGTGTTGGAATCTGAGTAGTTCTGCCTCATCCTAAGAATCACTTTGTCACCCTGGTAGCCAATTGCGTAGATTGTTTCATGAGATACAGCAAAGGCTACCATGCTCGCCTGTGAGAATAACTCCTCGATCTCCTGTATCTTTTCTTGGTTGAACCCAGCAGTCGTCAAGTTGGAGAGAGCCGTGTACACAAACATATCTCGGAAAGTGTTGAAGAGAAGATGATGTCCTGCGAAATTTGAAAGAGAGGTCACATTAGACTTGTCATGTTCTATGAATAGTTGTCTTCAATATTCTGAGAATTCACGGCAGGTGCATTTTAAGTGTTATTTGCAAAACACTAGGGCCACTTTCACACATTAAAGAGGAAATCCACCCCAAAAATAGATAAATTTCAAAAGAAAGAAAAAAAAAATGATGATTCCATAAAAAAAGATACAAAAATGACAAAATCGGATAAGAAATGAGGAAGATAGGACATTTTGAAATGTCACATTTTTGATCAGAAAACATTTCTTGACCAGTCCGTATGAATATTAAAATGAGCGCGTTGATGGTGTCATACCCTAAAAATTGTTCATGTATGTTATATACTCACCAAAAAAAGAAAGTAAAGATTTTTGTCAAGTTTATATTTCTCATAGAAGTTTTGGTGAAATGTTAACATGTTATATACCATATGAAAGGTAATTTGATTGGCTATCAATTTGGTAAGTCATTAAAAAGGGAAATCTTACGCATGAGTGAACACCTTTGTTTTTCTCTTCCAAGGCACATAAGTGAAAATTGGAAATGGATCGAGTTGTCTTTCATGCGTAATGCTCTTCAATGTAACAACAAGAACAAAAGAGAAATTTAACACAATAAAGAAGATGGATTCAGTTGAAAAATGTACCTATGAGCTGTATATCTTTGAAGCCCAAAAGGTCAATAAAGGCTAAAAATAATGGAGAAATGAAGAATATTCTGTCAAATCCAAATTCAAATGAAATGAGGGAAGCAACATTAAGAAAAATGGTAGAATTTTGAATTGATTTCTCAAATAAGGAAAATTGTAAATTATATTTGGTTTTTAAATCTATCAATTTATGAATTCTTAAATCATTAGATTGAATGAATGAAGTAAAGATATGCTGTTAATTTAATCATCTTTGTGTCGGTACTCACTATTATAATGTCACTTAAAGTTTGAGTTGAGAGAAAATTCTTATTTCCGCCCTGAAGTTTCTCACTTTGATTTTGCTTGAGTTTGGTAAAGAGATGAAGAGAACGAGAACTTATTTTTGCTATTTCATTCATGTCTCTCATTATGTTAAACTGGTCTTGTGTTATCATGGTTCTCTTATTAAAGGGGCATTTACAAAGGAAAGACAACATGTCAATTTTTGCGATTTTTACTTTTTTGCCTTGGAAGACAAAAAGAGATGTGTTCACTCATGCATAAAGTTTCCCTTTATATTGACCTACTGGGTTGATAGCAATTTAAATTACCTTTAATATGGTATATAATACATTGATTTTCATTAAAATCTTACACGAAAATTTTGAACTGGGATTTGTTTATTTATTTATTTATTTTTTTTTTTGCTGTGTTATATGGAATTCTGGTGGTTTTTTTTTCTTTATTTTTGCTCATAGAGGATAAGATATGTTTCCATACCAAGATATGTCAGAGTTAACATTTTTTCTTTTTATTTTGCGTGGTCTTAAGACAAGGTTTATACTTATCCTGCTGAAATATCAGATTTTTGTCCCTCCTTTACATGAAAGTTCTGTCAAACTGAATAATCATGCAAATGCCATCCACCACAACCCCCTTTTAGTTTGCACATAAAATTTCCAAATTTCCAGTTTTTCATTCAAATCCTCGTATATCTAACTGATCACTAGTCTGAAGTTATTCAACAAGGGATAACATCCATGTTTCAGACTTCAGTGACAGAAACATTGATTTTCCGTCATTTATTTTTTTCTTTACATGATCAACGGAAAATTGTGAGGTTATGATCATGATGACCAGTGGTTAGATCCCTCATTTGTTTATTCATATCCACTGCACAAGAAATGTTTTGCAGACATTAGTAAAACATCAAAACGTCATATAACTTTCTCACTTTTCATCCGATTTCAGTCAAATTTTTACCGTCGAACTCGTAAGATTTTACTCTTTTTTTTTTAATTCAAACTAACTTATACTTGGACTGAAAGTTCCCCTTTAAGGAACCCAAATGCCCCTAAGATCTGCAGCATTGGGCTGCCAAAACACAAAGAAAAGAAAGTTTTTCTTGTGCTGATAAGAATTTCACTTTATTTATGTAATTTTGATTAGGGCTTATCGATGCAAGTTAGTGTATTAGGTTAGGTTAGGTTATGTTAGGTTAGGTTAGGTTAGGTTAGGTTAGGTTAGGTTAGTGCATTGACGAAACGCAGTTGGAATCACTCTTGCCATTGTTGCATCGTAACCCTTTCTGTGCCAATTTAAGGACTCTTGATAGTGTATACAACATTATCTTTTTGTGCCAATCGCACTCAAAGCACACAATAGGCCCGAAGTCACGAAAGTGGTACAATTGAAACCATGGTTTAAACCATGGACAATTTGTATCAATCATTTCGTAACGAAATGAACATTTTTGTTGACGAAATGTTCATTTCGTTACGAAATGATCATTTCGTCGACGAAATAGACCATGTGACACTTGGCACTCCATACAAATTGTCCATAATTTAACTTTAAACTACCTTCGTGAATTCGGGCCAAAGGATTATAACTTCCTGAGCTCCGTTTCACACCGATGCAGTAAAGCTTTGTTCATGGGCCCCGCTATCATAGTACGACAGTTTTTCACCGTAGTATTACTAGGCCATGGCTAGGCTAAATCGACATTTTCTAAATCTAAATACGAATTTTATAGCGTTTCTACATTTTTGTGTTGGGTTTTTGTTTTTGTTTGTTTGTTGTTGGTTTTTTTTGGCAATTTAGGCACATACAACGTTCTGTAAGGCTAATCTACGAAGTCCATGCCATTATTACGCAAAGATGTGCGCGTCCGGAATCCTTACTATGCTGTCCGGTAATACTTAAAAAGTTATACTTATGCGTTTTAGAATTAGTCCTCAGATGGCAAGTTGGAACATATATCTCATCAATTTCTACCTCCATTTCCGATTTGAAGTCCGTAAGCAGGCCAATACTGGATAGCAAATGTGTGGATAATTTCTGAGCTGCTTTGGCCTATAATAGTATTGCGGTAGATTTTCGTTTCATCTGACCAATAAAGGTACCTGTATTCACAAGGGATAAGAAAAACAAAACATATCTGTCACAATTCAGGGTGATGTCCTTTCTTCCGAAAGTTTGTAAGTCTGACAATGTAATCAGTAACCTCAATCCTAAGGTTCATTATTCGCTATAAAAAATCGAGTGAAAATGTTCACTCTTGAAGGAGTGAATAACAGAAAAGAGTGAATTTAGAGTGAAATTGGAGTGAATTTTGAGTGAAAATGTAGTGTGACCTCAGGGATCATTCGAAGATTTTGGAGTCATTACTCTCTAAAAAAAAATCGAGTGAAAATGTTTACTCTTGTGAAAATGCAAATTTTCACTCAAAATTCACTCCAATTTCACTTTAAATTCACTCTTCTCTGTTGTTCACTCATTCAAGAGTGAACATTTTCACTCGATTTTTTTTTTTTAGAGAGTATTTTGACACTCGATATTCCGAAGTAGTTTCGCTATCCGAAAAGGAAGGTTCATTGATGTGAAAAAGAAAAGGATGTGCTAAAACAAGAGAGAGAAAAAAAAAACAACAACAAACGCACCTTGGGAATAACGCACCTTATAATTCATGTATTAATTAACGAACCTTCGGAAAGACGACTCTTATTTCATGTTCTGAATAACAAATCATAATTGTGTTTAGGGGTGTATATTTCGGGGGTCCCTGAATAAACGATACACACTGTCATATGCAGGCCCACTGTGTGGAGGTTGAGGAGTTATACTGAGTGTTTCCTTTTAAAGGGTTTGAAATGCAGTTATGTGTGGTTATAAGCAACGATAAGTCGAAAATTTAAACCGGAATAAGCACGTTATCACTCAACTTCAGTGTTGCCACTGCTCTACCAGAGGGCCCTGCCATTTTTATTACCCTAGCGTTGCCAGGTACCCATTTATACACCTGGGTGGAGAGGGACACAGTGGGTAAAAACATCTTGTCCAAGGATGTAAGCACTGGACGGGATTCGAACTCGGGTCCTCCGATTGGGAGTCGGGAGTCTTATCCACTATGCCACAGCATGTTGTTTTAAATTTTACGAATGACTTCGCTGCAGGTATAATCATTGTTTCATCATTCAAATCGTTTGACCTTTTTTTATATTCTTTTTTTACACAACAATGTCCTTCGGCCATGAATAGATATCCCAGATGGTCTATCATAATGTACGTGTAGTAGTCGTGTTTAGAACCGTTATAAACATCATAGAATAAATAATTTGTCCACAATAGATAACAAAAGAAATTCTTACCCATCTCTATCATTTGCTTCCATGCACATCAATTCAGATTTTACACTGTCAAAGTCTCCTAATGTAGTCATTGTATCCATTGATATTAAGCTGATACTCATCCCGCTGTTAGAGAAGCTAAACATGATTCGATTCTTGTCAGATAGGGCAAGCAGATCACTTCTTTTACCTGTCCGTAGCAAAATAAAAGCAGTGATAGAATTCTTTTTAATCATAATATACATGTTTAGTTTATGTGTGCTTTTTGACGTCATGCATGCACACAATCACACACGCATACACATACTACTAACTGCATATTATGGAATGTTATACACATTTATGCTATTTCTATATATACACATGTATATGTATTATATATATATATATATATATATATATATATATATATATATATGAGTATATGAATATAAACATGACCCAAGTCCATGGAAGACCGTTTCGAGTAAACTAAAAAAAAAAAATTCATATCTTTTTTATTTGTCCAATAATATTCTATTTAACTGTGATGGGAAGGCAACATTGTATATACAAATTAGAACATATATTATTATGACAATTAACATTTACATTAATTGTAGAGAGGCCATTTTGTGTGGTGGACTTGGGTCGTTCTTTGATTCATATGGCCTTGGGTCGTTCTTTGATTCATATACATGATATTCTGCTATAGAGATGAGAGAAGGATGAGAGAGGGCGCTATAATATGAATGTAAGAATGACCCAAGTCCTTCATTTTTACATTAATATAAGATTTAACTCATTCATTTCAGGCACTTCCAGGGGTAATTAGGAGTTATCATTTATACACAAGATGAGTCCATGCATAAGCTACAATTTCCCATGTCAAACTGAATTTGGCCCAAAATTGGACTAGGGTCGTTCTTATATACAGGTCTTCATATATATATAGGCCTATATAAGCCCGCACTCGTCACAAGTTTCTGTGCTTCTGAGATGTATACCCCTCATGTTACTAGTACTTGTATAATAGCTGGAAATAAGTATCATTAAACTTTCAGAACTTGACATGTATCAGTGGCGGATCCAGAGGGGGCGTGCCGGGCGCACACCCCCTCTTTATTTTGTTTTCATTGAAACAAAAGTAATAAACAGATGAAATGGGAAAGGGGGGGGGGGGGGTGCGTGTGCTCCTTTTAATGAATGAATAAATGAATGAACAGTTTTGGGTTTTTTGTTTGTTTGTTTGTTTGTTTTTTTATTGGGTAACATCCATAGCAGCCGACAGGCTGAATTGCAGACTTATTGCATTAGTCAGTATAACATTATTAAAAAAAGAAATACAAAATACTTACAGTAAAAAAAAGAGAAAAAACTAAAAAATAATTGTTAAATATTGCACAATAAAATTGACCTTTTAAAAAAAAATGACCATGTCATATTCCACCACACATCTATACATTCCAATGTACATCATACAATGCTTGATTACAAAAAACATAAAAAGAACAAACTAATCAAATCAAACCAACGCCAGTACTGAAATCAGATGCACACATTTTGTTCATTGTATATAGTGCGGGTAAAGCCTGTGAAAGCTGCAGGACCTAGTGTAAAGTTTGAGAAAAGAGAGAGAGAGAGAGAGAGAGTGTGTGTGTGTGTGTGTGTGTGTGTGTGTATGTGTGTGTGTGTGGAGGAGAGGGGGAGTAGGAGAGAGAGAGAGCGAGGGTGGGGGGGGGGGGGAGGGGAGAAAGAGGTTTCATAGCGAGGTTCAAAACTAAAATGAGACCTGAAACAAACTTCCAAATGAAATTCAGGATTGTATGCCTATCGACAATTATACACTAGGAATAATACTATACAACAATACACTATTTTTTGCATTATAATTCAAAATGAATGTTGCCATTTGTATATTAAAAATGTACCAACAGTTTGTGGTTACTGAAGAATAAACATCCATCCTGCGTTTACAATTCAGATTGTGTTATATTGAAAATACATCACAACACTATATCGTCGCTGGGGCTTTAATTTTGCAAAGGCGCCTCCCCTTTAAGGAATTCCTGGATCCGCCCATGCATATGTGTATATTCATATGTGACCCTACATGACAAAACCAACAAAAAACTATATCATAGACATGAATTTTTAGTTCAAGGCAGATTCTTATTGTGAAAAGAGGCCGACTGTCTTGTTCCTGAAGTTAGGGCCGCCATCTCCCCTTGCAGCTAAAGACTAAAAGGATAACGAGCATTTACACATTCACCGTTATAAAAGGTTTTCTGGGTCAAGTAATTCGATTCTTAAATTATTTCTATGACCCGAGGTCAACTTTTTCTTTTATGGACGCCCGAAATGTCATTGGGGTCATCTACGTATACATTCATAATGGGAAATTTTCAAAATAGCCTGCCGACGGTCAGTAAACAGGGATGGCACAAATCAAATAGCATTGGAATTGCTGAGGACTGCAAAATGAATATTTTTTGATGAAAAAAGGTATACATGATGTTTGGTAACTGTGGTATAATAGCACAATGGGATGAGATAGAAAGCAATTTCAAAGAATCTACTAATGATAGTGAATGCAACCTATCGGAAGGCTAATTGCTTAAAAGCCTGATACAGAAAGGTTTCTCATGAGCTATATTGTGAAAGTCGGAGATGGAGGGAACTATCAAGATATAGATCAGGACCGGCGCAACCGGGGGGGGGGGGGGAGGAGGGATCCCTCACTTTAAAACATATCGTATAGTTACTAATACAAGGTATTCATCCATTATGCACATGAACTTTCTAGCAATTTCTTGGAACAGATATTAAAGGCCGTGTCACACCTTTTCGGGCAAGCTAACCGGGCTGGGGTGCTGCAGCCCCCCCCCCCCCCCCACACACACACACACACACACACTTTTGGTTCTTAAAAAAAAAAAAAAAAAATCGGAAAAAAAAAATCGGAAAAAAAAATCACAACACTCATGAATTTCATTTCCCAAAGATTCCGCCCTTAGACTCTTCCCGTCTAAGCGGGGGGGGGGGGGGGGGGGGGGGGGGGGGTGTCTTAACCCTGCCACCCCCCCCCGGTCCCGCAGCGCCCCCCCCCCCCCCCCCCCACCCTCCCACACTGAAAAACGTTCCGCGGCCCCTGCTACACACGTACTACTTACCTTCTACTTGCGTGTATTCCGTGTGACCTGCGTGAGAGCTTTGAAACCGATCCGTTTTCTGTTACGAGCGACTTACAGGTACTGAGATGTACCTGCGTTGGAGTTGCCTGCAAGGTGCTGCTGCTAAGGGTCTCATACTGGTGTTCTGCGCGTACCTCTGCGAGCGAACCCCCATGACTCGCTCGGAACAAGTTTTGAGCATGCTCAAGGCCTTGTCATACCACATCTGGGGAAGTTTTCCGGCTTGACTTGCGGGGAAACGAATTTGCTACCCGGAGCTCTCCGTAGTTGGTCCGCACCTGACCATGCTGACAGTACCTAGCGCGTATCTCCCCTGTAGTGGCCCGGAGGTGCGCACGCAAGTCCGATTTAACCGCAGCCAAGTTTTCAGCATGACCATAATTTTTGCCGGGTGAGTCGCGGGAATGCCCGGAGAGGTCCACGCAGAACGCCAGTAGGAGGTCCTTAGCGGCAGCACCTCTCAGGCAACTCCCACGCAGGTACTTCGCAGTCCCGTATGCAGCCAAGATAATGACATTCTGTGGGACTTCAGCCATTCCTTCAGAGGAATTCCTTGACTGAGTTGTCAGCCCCCACGCGACTGGAACGAAGGTCACACAATATACTCGCAAGTAGAATTTAAGTAGAACGCGTCCAGCAAGTAAGACGCATGCACTGACTTCTAATGCTTGTCCGCCCTCGGGAATGTCCGGTATCCTGGAAAATCCCTAAACTCAACAAGCCCGCGTAACTTGCCCGGAAAGGTGTGACAGGGCCTAAACATAGTTACTGGTAAAAACACTTCGGTGCGCACCTCCGAGCGACTATGGATGAGATACGTGCTAGGTACTGTCATGTGCGGGTCATCTGCAGGGACCTCCGGGTAGTAAAAATTGTTCTTCACAAGTCGTACGCAAGGCTTGCCAGGAAAGGTGTGACATGGCCTTTAAATAAGGCATGGCACTGACTTTTTTACATTCGAACACCCATTGACATGACATGCACTAATTTCTTATTTTTACTTTGAGCAAGCTTTGTGACCTGAAAGAAGAAATCAATGACTAAATGATGTTGTTGTTTTAATGCGTGCAAACAAGGAAAACAAAAATCAAAGTACAGTAATTTCTGCCTTACGGTAAACAGTCTCAATGAGATCATCGAATATTCCAGCTCTAACGATCTCGAAGTCAGTATTTGAAAAGTACAGCTTGCGTTTTGATTGGTCAACTACGATGTCCAGCACACTCGAGGTTGTGTATGGAATGTTCCTGACGACGGTTCCGTTTGGTTTACAAACGACAAATCCAGATTTACCAGCCAGAATCACCAGATCACAGATCTCAGAATCTTTCACACCTGAAAAGAAAGGGTCTTTTGCAGTTATATTCTAGCGAGTAAGCTGTTCTATGATATATGAATGTTTATTATTATATCTACAAGTCGACTTGCCTGAAAATAATAGGACCAACTCACTAGGTTAACATTATGTGTATCCGTCGTATACGACGCTTTACAAGGAGATTTGTGGTATCACCCTCCTTTGAGGTCATGTGCTATGCGTACCCCATTCGTTGTTTTTCGTTCATGTTTATTTTGTAATCAGATATACGTGATACACGGGATTTGAGATGCACGCGTTTATCGAGTAAGAATCAGTCACCACCAACAGAAAAGACCTATTTTGATCATAAACGATATTTATAAAGTTTTTTTTTTAATTTTGTTTTTATTAGAACAAATTGAGATCAATTACAACATTTGCAACAATCATTACATGATTACAAATCACAGCAAAACAAAAAGGTTACACAAACCATATTTATAAAGTTAAGTGATTGTCTTCATTTCTTTAATACGGATTTTATTTTGTTAGACAAGCTTCAAAAATGCTTCAAAACTTTATACATGAGCGTGTTGCCGACAATATTGGCACAGTAAATAACAAATACATACAAGCGATTTGGGCAGCACGATAAGACAGTAGAATCAAGCTGTAATAAATTTGTGTAATAAGCAATTTTAATACAAGGAATTGCAAACTGGAGGCATTACATGACATATAAAAAAGACTCCTATTCGGAGCACCAGTTATCTGTAAAAGCAAAGACCCATCTGGGGTGCTTCGGGTGGGGGATATGGGGGAACTCAAGGAAAGTTGTAATTACCTTGCGAATTACGTGGCTTCTTTTCTTTACAGTACACTAGTGAGTGACTGCTAAAGCCAGGCATCTGCTTCTTAGCTAGTTCGAAGCCTCCCTTGTCTTCACAGAGCACTGACAAACAAGATCTAATAACATCACTTGGATTGATGACGTCACCTGCCCTCGATTGTTCTACATAAACACGATTCATAAAGAAATAAAGCAAAAATGCTTAAAAGATCTGCGTGTCTTCTTTATATTAAAGTTTTCTTGGCAATCGCACCTTTTGAATGATCACGATCACACATGAAAATGAAGACCTACGTCTACTATTTAAAGGCTCATTACAGAAGACGAAAGATACGTTAATTAAAAATGATATTTTCCTTAGTTAAAAAATCGTTAAAATGGAGCAGAAAGGGGATAACCAAGAACGACAATTAGGGTTCCTGAAAAAGCCTAAACAGACAAGGTGTCACAAAATATAATGTACACACTAGTAGTTATGTACATGTATGATGTACTATATGCATGGTTGTTTTAATGTGTATGTACACAGGGTGACCAGATTAATGGAGAACATTCTATTTGGTATAGATATAATACATACAGGCTGACCAGATTAGTGGAGAATTTTCTAGGTGGTATACAATGTAGCTACAGTACATGCATGTGACAGGAAATACATTATATCATAGTTCACTCAATCTAGAATGATTTTACCCATTCCAGAATGTTCTGGGAAGTGCTTACATATTTGGCTGAGTGAGGCACTGTCCCTGTAGCCCAATGTGATTGGTAGTTATTTTTGATAGGATGTTATGCACATAGTTAGGCAGTGAGTCATCTAGGATTTCTGGAACAGTCTTGGACTTGCTAGTACATACAAGTATGTGGCCCCAGGTTGGAGAAAATTACAAAATGTTCAAGAAAGGGGTGAATGGATAGTATATAAGCCGGAGAAATTCCGAGGTAGGCAGAGTACCTAACACCTCTGCTCTGAGAGTTACGTTACCTCTGGCTCTGAAGCGACTTGTTATAATCAGTCCTGTGTTACCTGCTGACCTGTTATGTTTGTGGAGATAAGGCCTGGGAGACATTTTGCCTGCAGAGAATTAATTTGCCTTCATTGGAGATAGACCCCATATTTAATGTCAACGGACATTGCTACGGCAAAGCTGTGACGGGCTGGATTCCTAGCTAGATATTATTGGCTGAATCCTCATTCAACGCATCCACTGGACGTGGTCGTCATACAGCGTCATAACGTACAATGTTGGATTCTGCACATTTCGCTGTGAACATTATACCGTGGATCTATAACGTGGACATATACCCTGGATCTATACCGCGGAGTATTGTAGCCTGCGCCTCTGGATTTACGTCGGAGGAATCATTCATCGGTGCATCAAGGACCATTCATCTGTGCATCGAACATCGTATTTGGACATCACCAGGGGACTATATGAACATTGTGATTTAAAGTGTGGCTGTAATACGTGTAAGTGATTTCATTACCGATTCATAATTGTTTTTATTGATCATTATTGTACTGATGTAAAAACCGATTACGAGTCTGCCGGTACCCACAATATCACTGTTAACTTTTTATGTGCCACGTTCGCACGTCCGGCTCAGTCGACGGCTTGCCAACTTCGCATATTCTGCTCAACAAACAAAGCCGCCAAAACCGATCGATAAATCGCTAATCACTGCTAATCCCGAGGCACAATGAAAGCGTTTTTCGTGCTTTTGTTCCTGTCATATACGGCTTGCATTCTATGTGGTGATTGAGTATCAAGCGGTGTTCCCAACTAGATTTGCTCGTACATTCTAAGTTTCTGTCACGGTTTTATGTGCAAAAGTCATGCCTTTACAGTAATGTACCAACTGGTCATTCGAAAGAGAAATTGAAAATAGATTCGTCATACAATTTATATTGAAACAAAGTTTGCATTCCTCTTTTACTTTGCCTACTATTATGCCCAACCTAACAGAAATTTGTAGAGGTTATACAAATTAGAAAAACAATTCTTTCTCAAAGCATAACTACCTTCGTGTCTCGGAATAACGTGGCAAACAGGGGGTTTCCACCATGGCACATAAGAGTTAATAAACCGCCTGAACATTAGTTGATTGTTTCTTTTGTGCGATCATTCTCAGAGTGATTTTGGTCGTAACACAAGGAAACAAGCAAAATTTTTGTGCATCACATGCATAGTGAAATCTTCAGAGTAAGAATATTTGAAATTGAACGCACTGTTGCAAAATAATTTATGATTGTTTAGAGCATAATGTAAAAGTGACAGAAGAGGAAAACAATATACTTTGGAAAGTAATAATACAAATTATACAAAGTCCAAGTAGATCCTTGTAATTTGATTGGAGGATTGTTGGTGACGAGATATTCAATAAGTACTCCATTCAACGCGCCGTGCAATTTTGGTTCTGTTTTTGCGGGCAACTTGGTTCGATTTTTTCGTTCTATTCCACGGTTCGAGAAATTGTACGGTACTGCATGTATAGTGAGGTGCCCGCACCTCGTCAGGGGCCCGAATACCGTCACCCCGCTTAAAATTGTTTTAAGCGCACTAAACAAAAAAAAATTTATGCCCGGGACTGTGCCAATACGCTTGAAACTTGGCAGGGCTACCACAACCAAGCAAATTTTGGTAAAAGCCGAACAGTTTTTCGCGAAAATCTGAAATTTTAATCGGAATAGGACCCTACGTGTTTAAGTACATGTACCACCACTGTCCCCGCACGCATCTTTTACGTGTATGTCTATGGGAGCATCACGGTCACCCGCACACGTCCTTTACGTGCTTTGTCTATGGGAGCGCGGGTGACGAGTTGCGAGCCCCTTCCTTAGCGCGCAACTGTTTCGCATCGTTCGCGTTTGACGACGATAGCTGCAAATATTCGATATCGATCAGTGAGCTTGTGATTCCATTGAAATTTTCAGCATTTTTCCTGTATGTGAGTTGAATTTCAACGAATTTCAGTGGCGAAATGTGATTCAAATATGCGCAAACATTAACTATGACGAGGTGCGGGTCACCCAAGTATACTGTGTGTTGCATAGGATCGCATGCAGCTAGCGCAGTGTACGTGTGCGGTACATGCATGCGCGTATGCAGGCCTACGTAGTGCTAGTGTACGTGTATGAGCGCTAGCTGTGACCTGTATCTACAACACTTGATTGCACAAGCCAGAAAGAGAATCGCAGTGGATCCACATTAAGTATGGCTATATTTTTCATACATATATAGACTTCTAGGCCTACTTAGACCTACCCAACAATCCTCCAACCAAATAACAAAGATCTACTTGGACGTTGTATAAAACAAATAGTGTATGGTCCTTACTCGTGCAATGGAACGAGATTTCGCACTCGGTGAAAGATGAGGCGCACTATTCAACTCGGCTTCGCCTCGTTGAATAGAGCGCCTCTACCTTTCACCTCGTGCGAAATCTCGTACCATTTTGCACTCGTGACCATTCACTATTTGTATAATAATCTTCAGGAAGTCTTTCATGAAATGTAGAATCAATAATGTACTTGCAGTTGCTCCTGCAGATCTCATGAAGGGCCGAGGCCAAAGCTTATTAAAAGTACAGTTTACCATTGGAAGCAGTGATTTAAAAAGATCCGTATGTTCGAGTCATAACATTAGATGCATATGTGTATAGGCCAGTTGTATCACAAAACATCTTACCATATACAAATTTCGCAAAAAACTAAAATATAAGGAGATATCACTATTTTTGTCACTAAACAATAACTGTAGATGCTTTAGTCTATAGAAACATATTTGTTTTAACTATTGTTCACATTTTGGATATTTAGCAGTACTTAGCATTGATTATCCTGACTAAAATCTTTACATCGGATGTTTCTATTTTTACATTTTAGAGCTACAATTTTGAAGCACTAAAGCTGGATTTTTGTTGCATCTGCTAATGGTTGATAATGCCTTTAACTGATCTAATGGCGTATGGAGCTGTCTATGTACATGTACATGTTGCATGGACATTAGGGTATGGATGTAATTCATATGGGATGGACATACCTGTTATGAATACGATGATTACAAGTTTCACTATCGTCGACGTCATCCTAGAAATGGTGGTGGGCTCTTTTGCCGAAAACTCCCCAAATCATAGAGATAAAACGGTTAAGAAGGGTGAAGAAACACCTCGACAAGCGATATTCTACGAAGCGCTTAATTTTTAATGATCACTCTATAACATGATATTACTATCAAGAAAACTTGTGGATAGAAGTTGAACAGACAAAACAAAACCAACTAAACCATGATGATGCTATCGCAAAGAGAGAGAGAGAGAGTGAGAGATTTGGTAGGTTTTTCTGATAGTTACAGAAGGAGGAAGATTACTGAATATACATAAATGAGTAAAATACAAATCGACATATATGTAAGAACAGTCAGTAATGATATGATCACACTTATTTCAGCTTTGACGAAAGGGTAATTATACACCCACATGACATTGCGAAAGATTGAATTCACACATGAAAGCGCGAAAGAGGCAAACACGGCACTGCACGAGATAAAATCAGAATGAAAATAATATGTAATTGTGAGAGGATAGTTATGACCATGAAGGCAAACTCATATAAGAGTCAAAATATTTGTTTTGTGTACTTCATAAACTGTAACAATAAGTCGAACTATCGATGACTTATCAGTCAATTAGAAAAGCATTGTTCATAGACTTCTTTTATCGAAACCGAATGACTAATTGCCCTACGTTAATTGGCATAAAATCATTCGTTGTCTCAGGCAATTTGTCATCTAGTTGCAATAGAAAAGAAAACCTCAAAGCAAGAATGTCTTAATCTAAATGCATTTCATGTTCATAAAGAAAAATTCAAAAGATAATAACATTTTGATTCCATGTTGAACGAAAGTGATAGCCATCACGTGATTATGCAAAAATATGCACGAATAACGTAATAAACACAAAACCCACGCATTGGCTTTTGGACAAATTAGACAAGAATCAGTTTGCTGACAAGTACTCAGTTATCACATCCCTTTTCATCGAATTGTGACCCTACATCCCAAAACAAACAAAAAGTCGCCACACATGAAATTTTAGTTAAGAACATATTCTGAAAGAGAAAACTTTAGGTTTTAAAATGATGTATAACTCAAATAAAATGGACTCTCCTAACCTATCTAAATATTGGAAAGAAAGCACACACTCCGGAAAAGTGTTATCTGAGAAAAGAGGCTCTGAAGTACAGTGTCTATTCAAGCGCTTAATCTTTACCAAGCCGTGCTGGCTGTGCGATGAATGGGACAAAAAACAGGATGTGAACCACTTGAGTAACAACAATAAAGGAATTATCAGATTAAAGTGGAATTGAGCGTGCCTTATCAACACATTCTGTCCATAATCAAGTCCAACTTTCAAAGCAGTAGCATCATCCTGTCAAAAGTTATTAGAGTTGAAAGTGAAGAGTGTGTTCAAGGTTTTTAAGAAATGAAAAGGCACATTATTCTACTTTAAAAAAAAAATGTTAAAGATAAACTGCTTAAAACACACTTACCTGCCCGTTTTATGATCCCAAATTTTGGCACAATGTAGAAGAAGACTTGTTCTTTCAGAAAATATGAAAAAGTCTATATCGCCTAAGGTTGACCCATTTCACTTATTTTCAGTCCTCACACAAAATTAGTGTGTGCGACTTTTTGTTTGTTTTGTGATTCACGGTCACAATTGTTTTTCGTTTTGCTTTTTGCATTAGAGCAAAATTTTAGGCCACAGAAGCAGGCATATTTATTTATGAATAAGGAAACAGGTTTATTCAAACGAAGACAAAATTAAATCTTCTCAAAGTCTTTTTTTTTTTTTTTTTGAGGGGGCATTAACTGTCCAACGTCATTGGAATATATAATTTCGATTCTTATACCTTTTTAAGTCAAACTTTTTTTAGCCATTCTAAGAATAAATATCTACAAAGAAATGCGGTAATTTTTACTTTCCAATTGCACCTATAAGTATTAAATCTGCTCTAACAGGAACAACGTAGCCGTCGCCAAATATTTTGGAATTGTGTAATTACCCCTGTCAGTTTGCGCGTGGGTGTACATGTCGTTGCCATGGTAACAACACTCATTAAGATGGACACGCGGAATAATATACAACAATTTTTTTCCAGAGCGAGTGCTTTCTTCCAATATTTAGGAGAGTCTATTTGAATTGAATTATAATTCTTTAAAGCTTGGAGTCTGCTCTTTCAGAATCTGACCTTTAAAAGTAGAATTTAATGTCTGGCGACATTTTGTTGGTTTTGTGGTGCAGGGTAACAAGTAATATGATAATCAAACAAATGGAAAACTCACCACAAAGAGACGATAATGTAACGCATTTTTCTTGCTCAAAGTTTTCAATGTATATATATGTATATATATATATATATATATATATTCTCTTTAAAAAATGAAGAGTGCAAATATTCAATTTTGAAGGAGAGAATTACAGAAAAGAGTGATTTTCGAGTGAAATTGGTGTGAATATTAAATGAAAATGTTTGGAGTGACCTCAGGAATCACTCCAAAATCAAAATAATGGTTTTCTTTAATCACCTGTGGATGCGATATTGTCCTCCTTGTGAACCCTGTTGCTTTATCCGTCTTTGTGTTTATATTAGCTTTTGTTTTCTTCGTTTTTTTTTTTTTTTTAGTGGGAGAGAAAGCAGATTGAAACAAACAAAGTCGGAAGACCTTTAATAATAACAACACTTATAACAATATACCATTCCGTGTCCATGTTTACTGAGTATGGTTACCATGGCAACGACATGTACACCAGGCCCTGTG
The DNA here is from genome assembly GCF_964275005.1 of Diadema setosum. Classification (NCBI taxonomy): domain Eukaryota; kingdom Metazoa; phylum Echinodermata; class Echinoidea; order Diadematoida; family Diadematidae; genus Diadema; species Diadema setosum. The sequence continues at coordinate 4,699,737 of NC_092696.1, read as the reverse complement.
AGCAAACTGACTGGGGCAATTTACACAGTTCCGATATGGATTATGCAGTACGTGTAAAAAAAAGTAATACAATGTTGAGAACTACTGTTTTGTAGAGTTCAACTTTATAGAACTCTATGACGATCGTTCCATTCTGTCAATTGGTACTTAAAAAAAAAAAAATGTGTTGACAGATGTCATGGATATCTTAGCACATTAACGTTAAAGACATAAGATTAGTGCTTTAGGAGGAAAGTAAGCGTTAAAATGATCGTTCATTATTATTATTATTATTATTGTTACTTGTTATCTTTTTTTAGCCAGTCTTCAGTTTCCAGTATATCTGATAGCGAGTAAGAAACCAGGCAAAATAATTGGGTGAATAAGCAGAGAGTGTAAAAGTCCATGCGATTTGGGTATACGCAGTTATTTGTCTGTTAATGGATCAATTCAATGGATGTGATTCTTTTTGGTATTGCTGTAAAAAAAAAAGGAAGGGAAAAGAAAAACAAAAATCGGCACAGTTAACACTCACTTGTCTAAAAGTGAATAATGGTCAAATAGCTGACCAGGAAGACAAAATACACTTAAAGCTATTGCTGTTTTGGTCTTTGAAACTCGAGAGACCGCCAGATTCTACTTTCTTCTTTTTTTTTTCTTTCTTTTTATTGTAACATTTAGTGATTTAGAGGAAAGGAAACAAAAAAGAGTTTTGAATGTATCAAAGTAATGGAAACGGCAAGTTTGAGTTCTTTTTGTATTAGTGCATCAGGCCAAGACTAATGTTGTTAGCATGAGGGTATGAGGGTAATGGGCAGGCATTATGTGCATGATAGATAGTTGTTGTTGTTGTTGTTGTTGTTGTTGATGTTGTTGGTTGTTGTTGTTGTTGTTGTTGTTGTTGTTGTTGTTTGTTTGTTTGTTTTTTTTTTGGGGGGGGGGTTGCAGGAATAGTGTTCTCTAACAGGTGTGCTGACGCAGGATTGTCATGCATATTATCAAGTAACCCTCTGATAGTTGGGTCTGACTGGCTGTTTCGATGCTCTTTGGGCAATGTGGAGGCAGCTAGTAACTTATACTGAGCTGGAAGAGCAGAAATAATGGCATTGTTATTTTTTTTTATTTTCATTTCTTCTGAGGAAGTTTTCAAGTATGAAGCTTTCACTGGTGTGGAGTTCGAGGAAAGAAATATCCATAAATTTGAATGTAATTAGGACGAGTAGAACGAGGAGATAGACTGGAACTTTGATTTATTCACAAGAATTGTTAATGCATTGCCCCTGGCTTTTGATTTGTCTGAGGCTAGGCTACGCAGGAATGGCCGGCAATCATTTTTTGTTTGTTTTCTATTGGGAATGTTGGGTGAGGTTGGTATAATTCCTACCCTACATCTACGAACATTAAGTGCGAAGTTGCTCCTCGAAAGAAGAGCACCCTCATCCTACTGCCTTTGCGTAACATCTCTGTAGGAAATATTTTGACACATCTCATCGATACGCTAGTGAAGCCACGCGCAGCCATCTTACCACGCACAATAATAGCCCACACACTTGAGTACCCCCCTCACGACTTCGTGTTCCTGCTGCTGCTGCTGACAATCTCTCCTGGAAAAGCGTGCCAGTGCCTCGGGGCATCGGCACATTGGCGCATCGGCTTACCTTGTGTACCGTCGTGTATCCGGGCCAGTGAGATCAACAGATTGCATGGG